>NC_092267.1:7138720-7146220 GCF_036320965.1 Panulirus ornatus | reverse complement strand
CGCAACCTCGCACACATGAGGGGGGAGGGGGTTGTTATTCCATGTGTGGCGAGGTGGCGATGGGAACAAATAAAGACAGACACTATGAACTATGTACATGTGTATATATATATATATATATATATATATATATATATATATATATATATATATATATATATGTATATATATATATATATATATATATATTTTTTTTTTTTTAATTTTTTTTTTTAATTTTTTTTTTTTTAATTTTCCAAAAGAAGGAACAGAGAAGAAGGCCAGGTGAGGATATTTCCTCAAAGGCCCAGTCCTCTGTTCTTAACGCTACCTCGCTGTCGCGGGAAATGGCGGATAGTATGAAAAAAAAAAAAAAAAAAAAATATATATATATGTCTGTGTGTGTAAATATATGTGTACATTGAGATGTATAGGTATGTATATTTGCGTGTGTGGACGTGTATGTATATACATGTGTATGTGGGCGGGTTGGGCCATTCTTTCGTCTGTTTCCTTGCGCTACCTCGCTAACGCGGGAGACAGCGACAAAGCAAAATAGATAAATAATATATAGAACCCACCAAAATTCGGGTGCTAGATTCTTGCCCGTGCAGATCTCTGTGTGTGGTTGACAGGCGACCACTTTAACTGGCGATTAGCCTCGTGTCTGCCCCCCCCCCCCCAACTCTGGGGTGGGGTTTGTATCACTTCACATCAATTACCAGGGAGGAAATGGCCCGTAATCCTGTATTAGGGGGACGGCCCCAACTGCGTGCGGGAGTTCAACCCTGGGATGGGTTTGGTTGAGCTGATCGCCAGGTGTAGCCACACACACACACACACACACACACACACACACACACACACACACACACACACCGTGGGGTCGTATTCAAGCCATTACGCCCATCACTCAGACTCACATTAGCTCATTAAAACGATCCAGATTATCATTATTTTTTCGCTAAGGAAAACGGGACGGGGTTGCACTACTGAACTGAAAAAAAAAAAGAAGAAACATGAGATAGTTAAATGAAGGGAAAAAAGGGACTGGATTTAGACACCTCAGATGTTTACTTTCAGTTTTGACTAAATAATTTGGGTTTCTTTGGAGTTTAGGGGGAAAAAAAGATAGCTTTTAAAAGCATTTTTGCCGTCCACCAAATATTTAATTCCTGTGTACAGTGTTGTCCAAAAGTCTGGACACACACATACACACACACACACACACACACACACACACACACACACACACACACACACACACACCTACACAAAGTACGAATGATCAATTGAGCGCAATTCATCATGGCAGTTAGTCGACCTTAACAACCCTGTACTAACGACCCATTAGCCTCGAGAGACTTATAATTCCCCCCCCCTCGCCCCCCCCCTCTCGCCCACGCCCCCCCCTCTACCCCGTCCATGCACAGGGGGGGGGGGGGTCGCTCAGCAGCGAGCATGATTGTGGGACAATATCGTGACGCAGTCAGACAATATCATGACGCAGTCAGACAATATCATGACGCAGTCAGACAATATCATGACGCAGTCAGACAATATCGTGACGCAGTCAGACAATATCGTGACGCACAGGCAATATCGTGACGCAGTCAGACAATATCGTGACGCAGTCAGACAATATCGTGACGCAGTCAGACAATATCGTGACGCAGTCAGACAATATCGTGACGCAGTCAGACAATATCGTGACGCAGTCAGGCGTTCGCTCGGTGATCCACTGCTCCGTCAGAGAACGGAGAGACGAGCGTTCGATGAAATGACACGGTTCCAGGTGATTGAACAACCCCCCCCCCCACTCCCTCCTCCTCCTCCCTAGTTAAGGGTCGTCAATCCCTGTAACCCACCTTGGAGGCCATTCAGAACCGACCTCGTTGGACATGAATCACCTATCGCCCCTCTTCTTTGTCTCCAGACATCACCTTTTCCTCCCCACCTCCTTTTTGCCTCCAGGAATCACCTTTTCCTCCCCAAATCACCTTTTCCTCCCCACCTCTTGCCGCCAGAAATCACCTTTTTGTGTCCAGAGATCACCTTTCTTCCTCCTTTTTTCCTCCAGAAATCACCTTTCTTCCTCCTTTTTGCCTCCAGAAATCACCTTTCTTCCTCCTTTTTTCCTCCCCAAATCACCTTTCTTCCTCCTTTTTGCCTCCAGAAATCACCTTTCTTCCTCCTTTTTGCCTCCAGAAATCACCTTTCTTCCTCCTTTTTGCGTCCAGAAATCACCTTTCTTCCTCCCCACCACCAGCTCTTTTTGCCTCCAGCATTGTGCATAGCTCCTGTGTAACAGGGGATGGGATGTCTTCCCCGCCTCCTCCTCCTGTGGTCACTCGCGGTCCCAACGCTCGATGGCAGAATGGGTAGTTTATTCATGTCCAGGTGAGGCAGACAACCTGGACCCATCATGATCCATCTGTCTGTTACGCGATGCAGGAACGCTGTCTCCCTTGTTTCCTGGCGAGGCTGGGCGACGACATCATCCCATCCCCCCCCGCTCACCAAGATCACAACACACGACGACCTCCCCTGACGACCCTCCTTGACGACCCTCCAAGATAACAACACACGACGACCTCCCCTGACGACCCTCCTTGACGACCCCCCAAGATAACAACGCACGACGACCCCCCAAGATAACAACGCACGACGACCCCCCAAGATAACAACATACGACGACCCCACCATCCCCCCTGACGACCCTCCTTGACGACCCTCCAAGATAACAACACACGACGACCCCACCATCCCCCCTGACGACCCTCCTTGACGACCCTCCAAGATAACAACACACGACGACCCCACCACCCCCCCTGACGACCCTCCTTGACCCCCCCAAGATAACAACACACGACGACCCCCCAAGATAACAACACACGACAACCCCCCCAGCCACCCCCCTGACGACCCTTGACCCCCCCCCTCCTGACCCTTTTTTTTTATCTGAGAAATGAAATTGATAAAGCGACATTATGTTCGCTTCATTAACTCTAGGGAATGTGAAACCCCGGCCAAGCTTCAGTGGGTTTTGGAAACCCCGGTTTTGGGCTTGCTTCAGTGGGTTCGAAACCCGGGCTTGCTTCAGTGGGTTTGGAAACCCCGGGGCTTGCTTCACTGGGTTCGAAACCCGGCCAAGCTTCAGTGGGTTTGGAAACCCCGGTTTTGGGCTTGCTTCAGTAGGTTTGGAAACCCCGGTTTTGGGCTTGCTTCAGTGGGTTTTGGAAACCCCGGGGCTTGCTTCAGTGGGTTTTGGAAACCCCGGGGCTAGCTTCAGTGGGTTCGAAACCCGAGCTTTGCTTCAGTGGGTTTGGGAACCCCGGTTTTGGGCTTGCTTCAGTGGGTTTGGAAACCCCGGTTTTGGGCTTGCTTCAGTGGGTTTTGGAAACCCCGGGGCTTGCTTCAGTGGGTTTTGGAAACCCCGGGGCTTGCTTCAGTGGGTTTTGGAAACCCCGGGGCTTGCTTCAGTGGGTTTTGGAAACCCCGGGGCTTGCTTCAGTGGGTTTGGAAACCCGGGGCTTGCTTCACTGGGTTCGAAACCCGGGCTTTGCTTCAGTGGGTTCGAAACCCGGGCTTTGCTTCAGTGGGTTGATGGATGAATGACGGAGGATATTACGAGACCGGAACCTTCAGGGTCGGGGGGGGGGGGGGGGGGGAAGTGCCCAGGTCAAAAGTGATGCTCGAAGTAGCGTGGAAAAGTATAGGATATATTTACTTAAGAGTTTGAAAATGTATATACTTGTGATAAGGCTTCGGGAAATAGTAGACGAAAATGTATATACTTGTGATAAGACTTCGGGAAATAGTAGACGAAAATGTATATACTTGTGATAAGGCTTCGGGAAGTAGTAGACGAAAATGTATATACTTGTGATAAGGCTTCGGGAAATAGTAGACGAAAATGTATATACTTGTGATAAGGCTTCGGGGAAGTAGTAGACGAAGATGTATATACTTGTGATAAGACTTCGGGAAATAGTAGACGAAGATGTATATACTTGTGATAAGACTTCGGGAAATAGTAGACGAAGATGTATATACTTGTGATAAGGCTTCGGGAAATAGTAGACGTGCGATAAGACTTTGAAAAATAATTACGGCGGTACGACCCTTGAGCACGATGGTACGACCCTTGAGCACGACGGTACGACACCTTGAGCACGACGGTACGACACCTTGAGCACGACGGTACGACACTTTGAGTACGACGGTACGACCCTTGAGCACGACGGTACGACCCTTGAGCACGACGGTACGACACCTTGAGCACGACGGTACGACGCCTTGAGCACGACGGTATGACCCTTGAGCACGACGGTACGACACCTTGAACACGACGGTACGACACCTTGAACACGACGGTACGACCCTTGAGCACGACGGTACGACACCTTGAGTACGACGGTACGACCCTTGAGCACGACGGTACGACCCCTGAGCACGACGGTACGACCCTTGAGTACGACGGTACGACCCTTGAGCACGACGGTACGACCCTGGGAGGATATTGGTTCATCGCTTGTCGATGAATGGTCTCTGTAAGGTACTGTAAAGGTCTGTTCATCGCGATGGAGGAAGACCAGCGTATATATGTGACACGTAGGGTATAAAGATGGGTTCGGGCCATCTCTTCAATAACTCGTACGTCCTTCACCAAGATGTGATAATGGTATTTATATATATTTATCGTTGTAGGTGCACAGTTATCACTCGTGTGTGAGTCACTGTGATAAATTGCGTTATTGATGCGTATTAAGGAGGCGTTAATTGATTTACTCAGAGGTCGTTGCTCACATGAATATTCTTACCTGCCCAAATATTCATCCTTGTTGACCCCCCACCCCAATATTCATCCTAATTAACCCCCTAATATTCATCCTTATTAACCCCCACCCCAATATTCATCCTAATTAACCCCCCACCCCAATATTCATTCTTGTTAACCCCCCACCCCAATATTCATCCTTATTAACCCCCTAATATTCATCCTTATTAACCCCCCACCCCAATATTCATCCTTATTAACCCCCCACCCCAATATTCATCCTTGTTGACCCCCCACCCCAATATTCATCCTCATTAACCCCCTAATATTCATCGTAATTATCCCCCCACCCCAATATTCATCGTAATTATCCCCCCACCCCAATATTCATCGTAATTATCCCCCCACCCCAATATTCATCGTAATTATCCCCCCACCCCAATATTCATCGTAATTATCCCCCACCCCAATATTCATCGTAATTATCCCCCCACCCCAATATTCATCGTAATTATCCCCCCACCCCAATATTCAAGGTTGAGTCTTCGTATCCTTGGTTATGAACCTAACCTAACCACTGTGTCCGCCCCCTCCCTCCCCGCGCCACACGAGACTTTTGATGTGTCTGGCATATTGCCCACGGCTCCTTCCTGTAGACACCAAGGCCCCGGGGCCTGGCCACACCTGCAACACCAGAGGCGAAGAAAACTGCCAAGAGAAATGGGGAATTTATGAGTGTTTATGGAGACGGGAAACCCTGTGTTTTTCCTCCACTCCTCGTCCTCCTCCCGTGCCTCTTCCTCGACCTCCTCCCGTGTCTCTTCCTCGTCCTCCTCCCGTGCCTCTTCCTCCTCTTCCTCGTCCTCCTCCTGTGCCTCTTCCTCCTCTTCCTCGTCCTCCTCCCGTGTCTCTTCCTCGTCCTCCTCCCGTGCCTCTTCCTCCTCTTCCTCGTCCTCCTCTCGTGTCTCTTCCTCCTCTTCCTCGTCCTCCTCTCGTGTCTCTTCCTCCTCCTCGTCCTCCTCCCGTGTCTCCTCGTCCTCCTCGTCCTCCTCTCGTGTCTCTTCCTCCTCCTCGTCCTCCTCTCGTGTCTCTTCCTCTTCCTCGTCCTCCTCCCGTGTCTCTTCCTCCTCCCGTGTCTCCTCGTCCTCTTCGTCCTCTTCCCGTGTCTCCTCTTCCTCCTCCCTCGTCCTCTTCCCGTGTCTCCTCTTCCTCCTCCTCGTCCTCCTCCCGTGTCTCTTCCTCCCGCCGCCGCCGGTGCGCGGGGAGAGAGAGTACGTGACCTCGGCAGATCGCGCGAGATCTGGCCCTCGCCCCAGCTGGGACCCTATATAGGCCACTGGGGGAGTGACTCGCCAAATAGCTGTGTCTCCATGACTGTGTGGCCCACACGAGACGAACACCTAGGGCGACAACATGATGGCGTCGTGTGGTATACCAGTATATCACACCTATATATACATATATGACCTGGTATAGTAAAGATTGCGTCGTGTGTTATACCAGTATATCACACCTATATACGTATATGGGCTGGTATAGTAAAGATTGCGTCGTGTGGTATACCAGTATATCACATCTATACACGTATATGGGCTGGTATAGTAAAGACTGCGTCGCGTTTATACCAGTATATCACACCTATATATACCTATATGGGCTGGTATAGTAAAGATTGCGTCGTGTGTTATACCAGTATATCACACCTATATACGTGTATGGTCTGGTATAGTAAAGATTGCGTCATGTGTGGTATACCAGTATATCACACATATATACGTGTATGGTCTGGTATAGTAAAGATTGCGTTGCGTGTTATACCAGTATATCACACCTATATACGTATATGGTCTGGTATAGTAAAGATTGCGTCGTGTGTGGTATACCAGTATATCACACATATATACGTGTATGTTCTGGTATAGTAAAGACTGCGTCGCGTGTTATACCAGTATATCACACCTATATATACGTATATTGTCTGGTATAGTAAAGATTGCGTCGTGTGTGGTATACCAGTATATCACACATATATACGTGTATGTTCTGGTATAGTAAAGATTGCGTCGCGTGTTATACCAGTATATCAGACCTATATATACGTATATTGTCTGGTATAGTGTATGCTGATATAGCCAGGTGTTGGCTTCATCTATAAGGCTTTTTGGCCATCTGGACACCTGTTACATGGCAGTTTACATAAACATACATGTTCTAAAAACTTTTCTGTTTTTTAGATATGAGATTAAAAAAAGAAAGACACAATACTTGCTATATATTTGTATTTGTATATAAATACATACCAAGTATTGTGTCTAGATTAATATCGTTTTTAATCTTATATTTAAAAAAAAAAGAATAAAAGATTATTGAAGACACAATACTTGCTATATATATATATATATATATATATATATATATATATATATATATATATATATATATTTTTTTTTTTTTTTTTTGGGGGGGGGGGGAGCAGATGTTGCCTGAAGGGGGGGGGGTGTTAAAAGACATGCCATTTGATGCATACATCTTTGACGATCATAGAAATGCATACATCGCTGTGTTATACCCGGTGGTGGGGTGTGGGGTGTTGTGGTGGGGGTGTGGGGTGTTGTGGTGGGGGTGTGGGGTGTTGTGGTGGGGTTGTGGGGTGTTGTGGTGGGGTTGTGGGGTGTTGTGGTGGGGTTGTGGGGTGTTGTGGTGGGGTTGTGGGTGTTGTGGTGGGGTGTGGGGTGTTGTGG
>NC_092267.1:7131220-7136220 GCF_036320965.1 Panulirus ornatus | reverse complement strand
CGTGGACCATACAGTGTACACAGAGTGTGTGTACTGGACCATACAACGTATACAGAGAGTGTGTACGTGGACCATACAACGTACACTGTGTACGTGGACCATACAACGTACACTGTGTACGTGGACCATACAACGTACACTGTGTACGTGGACCATACAACGTACACTGTGTACGTGGAGCATACAACGTACACTGTGTACGTGGACCATACAACGTACACAACAGAATGTACGTGGACCATACAACGTACACAAGAGAGTGTGTACGTGGACCATACCACGTACACAGAGTGTGTGTACGTGGACCATACCACGTACACAGAGTGTACGTGGACCATACAACGTACACAACAGCGTGTACATGGACCATACAACGTACACAGAGTGTGTACGTGGACCATACCACGTACACAGAGTGTGTGTACGTGGTCTGTGAATTCCCCTGAGCACCTGAAGGATGTGTTTCAAGCTCAAGTTGATGGTTGTAACGACCCTAAAAGCCTTGAGAGCTGGTGGGGTCTGAATACACCGTACTTACACCCCAGAGCCTGTGTTATTGAAGGGTGTAGGGGCCCTGGGGAGAAGGGAGGAGGAGGAGGAGGAAGGAGGAGGAGGAGGAGGAGGAGGAGGACGAGGAGGAAGAGGGGTCCTTCTTGGCATTAAAGGCATCTGTTACGGAGGAGAGTGTGTTGGGCGAAAGCCACATGTAAAGGGATTAGGATTATAGACCGTATGTCGGGACCTGCACCCCCCCCACCACGCGTGGGCTGACGACCCCCCCCACCCTCCCCCTCCCCCTCGAACACCTTCGTTAATATAGGAGTCACGCGACGGACACGACCGGGTCGATGTACTCAGATGTCGTGCCGTCGTGCTCAAGGGTCGTACCGTCGTGCTCAAGGGTCGTACCGTCGTGCTCAAGGGTCGTACCGTCGTGCTCAAGGGTCGTACCGTCGTGCTCAAGGATCGTACCGTCGTGCTCAAGGGTCGTACCGTCGTGCTCAAGGTGTCTTACCGTCGTGCTCAAGGGTCGTACCGTCGTGCTCAAGGGTCGTACCGTCGTGCTCTCAAGGGTCGTACCGTCGTGCTCAAGGGTCGTACAGTCGTGCTCACAGTGGTCGTACCGTCGTGATCATTGTCGTAAGGTCGTGCTCAAGGGTTGTACCGTTATGCTCAAGGGTCGTACCGTCGTGCTCAAGGGTCATACAGTCGTGCTCACAGTGGTCGTACCGTCGTGATCATTGTCGTAAGGTCGTGCTCAAGGGTCGTACCGTCGTGCTCAAGGGTTGTACCGTCGTGCTCAAGGGTCGTACCGTCGTGCTCAAGGGTCGTACCGTCGTGCTCAAGGGTCGTACCTTCGTGCTCACAGTGGTCGTACCGTCGTGTTCAAAAGGCCATACTATTTTTTTGGTTAATGGTTTAAGGAGACGACAGAAGAATATCTTGACTCATTATACACACCTACACCCGTGTTAATGGGGTTCAACTACACCCGTGTTAAAAGGGTTCAACTACACCTGTGTTAATGGGGTTCAACTACACCTGTGTTAAAGGGGTTCAACTACACCTGTGTTAATGGGGTTCAGCTACACACCGTGTTGATGGGGTTCAACTACACACCCGTGTTAATGGGGTTCAATTACACCCGTGTTAATGGGGTTCAACTACACCCGTGTAAATGGGGTTCAACTACACCCGTGTAAATGGGGTTCAACTACACCCGTGTTAATGGGGTTCAACTACACCCGTGTTAATGGGGTTCAACTACACCCGTGTTAATAGGGTTCAACTACACCCGTGTGTTAATGGGGTTCAACTACACCCGTGTGAATGGGGTTCAACACGATACTGTAAATAAGGCAACATGTAAACGCCTCCCCCCCATATATATATATATATATATATATATATATATATATATATATATATATATATATATATATATATATATATATATATATATATATCGCCTTGGCTCAATGGGAAGGTCTGCATAGCGTTTGAGATCACTGCGGGCGGGGGGGGGGGGGTTATAAAATTACTGCAGGGGTAATAAAGTGCTCCACGTGGGTGTCTGTAACTTGCTTTAAGGGTGACAGTAAACCCACATTGCTGGGAACATCGCCATCCATTTTAGGAGAGCTGGATCAGGCCATCGCTAAATGTAGCGTATCGTACATAGCGCTACAGAGGAGGGCCAGCGCTAAATGTAACGTATAGTACAAAGGCGAGGTCATATATATATATATATATATATATATATATATATATATATATATATATATATATATATATATATATATATATATATATATATTTTTTTTTTTTTTTTTTTTTTTTTTTTTTTCGCTGTCTCCCGCGTTTGCGAGGTAGCGCAAGGAAACAGACGAAAGAAATGGCCCAACCCCCCCCCATACACATGTATATACATACGTCCACACACGCAAATATACATACCTACACAGCTTTCCATGGTTTACCCCAGACGCTTCACATGCCTTGATTCAATCCACTGACAGCACGTCAACCCCGGTATACCACATCGCTCCAATTCACTCTATTCCTTGCCCTCCTTTCACCCTCCTGCATGTTCAGGCCCCGATCACACAAAATCTTTTTCACTCCATCTTTCCACCTCCAATTTGGTCTCCCTCTTCTCCTCGTTCCCTCCACCTCCGACACATATATCCTCTTGGTCAATCTTTCCTCACTCATTCTCTCCATGTGCCCAAACCACTTCAAAACACCCTCTTCTGCTCTCTCAACCACGCTCTTTTTATTTCCACACATCTCTCTTACCCTTACGTTACTCACTCGATCAAACCACCTCACACCACACATTGTCCTCAAACATCTCATTTCCAGCACATCCATCCTCCTGCGCACAACTCTATCCATAGCCCACGCCTCGCAACCATACAACATTGTTGGAACCACTATTCCTTCAAACATACCCATTTTTGCTTTCCGAGATAATGTTCTCGACTTCCACACATTCTTCAAGGTCCCCAGAATTTTCGCCCCCTCCCCCACCCTATGATCCACTTCCGCTTCCATGGTTCCATCCGCTGCCAGATCCACTCCCAGATATCTAAAACACTTCACTTCCTCCAGTTTTTCTCCATTCAAACTCACCTCCCAATTGACTTGACCCTCAACCCTACTGTACCTAATAACCTTGCTCTTATTCACATTTACTCTTAACTTTCTTCTTCCACACACTTTACCAAACTCAGTCACCAGCTTCTGCAGTTTCTCACATGAATCAGCCACCAGCGCTGTATCATCAGCGAACAACAACTGACTCACTTCCCAAGCTCTCTCATCCCCAACAGACTTCATACTTGCCCCTCTTTCCAAAACTCTTGCATTTACCTCCCTAACAACCCCATCCATAAACAAATTAAACAACCATGGAGACATCACACACCCCTGCCGCAAACCTACATTCACTGAGAACCAATCACTTTCCTCTCTTCCTACACGTACACATGCCTTACATCCTCGATAAAAACTTTTCACTGCTTCTAACAACTTTCCTCCCACACCATATATTCTTAATACCTTCCACAGGTATATATTTTTTTTTTTTTTCTTTTAAACTATTCGACATTTCCCGCATTAGCGAGGTAGCGTTAAGAACAGAGGACTGGGCCTTTGAGGGACTACCCTCACCTGGCCCAATTCTCAGTTCCTTCTTTTGGAAAAAAGAAAGAAAGAAAAAAAAAACGAGAGGGGAGGATTTCCAGCCCCCGCTCCCTCCCCCTTTTAGTCGCCTTCTACGACACGCAGGGAATACGTGGGAAGTATTCTTGCTCCCCTATCCCCAGGGATAATATATATATATATATATATATATATATATATATATATATATATATATATATATATATATATATATATATATATACACACACATCCCAGTTGGTAGAAAACGGGAGAACAGTGGAAATAGGAGACTCCCAAACGAATTCAACGAAAAACGGGGCAGATTAAACCGATCCCCTTTCAGATACGAGGGATTAATACAAAAGCCCCATATTGATCAGTCGTTTTATTACCGTTTCAAGAACGTGGCAGCTGTAAGGAGACTGAGGCAATTTTGGAAAAGTCCTATAAGATTATATTCCCTCCTCTCCCTCCCTCCCTCGCTCCCTCCCTCGCTCCCTCCCTCGCTCCCTCACTCCCTGACTCCCTCTCTCCCTCGCTCAAGTTTCTCCCTCCCGAATATTTACGACAAGTTATGTATTCTGTGTCGTAAATTGGGGCGCGTCTCGCATTACCCGTAGGGAGAGTAGAAGCCACTCTGTTTCATATATATATATATATATATATATATATATATATATATATATATATATATATATATATATACACATATATATAATATATATCCCTGGGGATAGGGGAGAAAGAATACTTCCCACGTATTCCCTGCGTGTCGTGGAAGACGACATAATGAGACGGGAGCGGGGGGCTAGAAACCCTTCCCTTCTTGTATTTTACCTTTCTGAAAGAGGAAACAGAAGAAGGAGTCACGCGGGGAGTGCTCATCCTCCTCGAAGGCTCCGATTGGGATGTTCACATGGAGAGAATGAGTGAGGAAAGATTGACCAAGAGGATATATGTGTCGGAGGTGGAGGGAACGAGGAGAAGAGGGAGACCAAATTGGAGGTGGAAAGATGGAGTGAAAAAGATGTTGAGCGACCGGGGCCGGAACATGCAGGAGGGCGAAAGGAGTGCAAGGAATAGAGTGAATTGGAACGCTGTGGTATACCGGGGTCGACGTGCTGTCAATGGATTGAACCCGGGCATGTGAAGCGTCTGGGGTAAACCATGGAAAGTTGTGTGGGGCCTGGATGTGGAAAGGGAGCTGTGGTTTCGGTGCATTATTACATGACAGCTAGAGACTGAGTGTGAACGAATGTGGCCTTTGTTGTCTTTTCCTAGCGCTACCTCGCGCGCACGCGGGGGGAGGGGTGGGGGTGCCATTTCATGTG
>NC_092267.1:7121220-7123720 GCF_036320965.1 Panulirus ornatus | reverse complement strand
TGTCACAGTTCCCAAGTTTGTGCCACAGTGCCCAGTCAGTGCCACAGTTTCTAGTCTTTGATCTAGTTTCCAGTCTTTACCCCAGTACCCAATCTTTACCCCAGTACCCAGTCTTTACCCCAGTACCCAGTCTTTACCCCAGTACCCAGTCTTTACGCCAGTACCCAGTCTTTACCCCAGTACTCAGTCTTTACCCCAGTACCCAGTCTTTACCCCAGTACCCAGTCTTTACCCCAGTACCCAGTCTTTACCCCAGTACCCAGTCTTTACCCCAGTACTCAGTCTTTACCCCAGTACCCAATCTTTACCCCAGTACCCAATCTTTACCCCAGTACCCAATCTTTACCCCAGTACCCAGTCTTTACCCCAGTACCCAATCTTTACCCCAGTACCCAGTCTTTACCCCAGTACCCAGTCTTTACCCCAGTACCCAGTCTTTACCCACAGTACCCAGTCTTTACCCCAGTACCCAGTCTTTACCCCAGTACCCAGTCTGGCGAATGACAGATGCCCAGGGAGTGAATGGTGGCTCTTGAAGTGGATGAATGACATTAAGACCCACAGTGCTGCTCCTCTTGACAACACAAGACAACACATCTGCGCCATCTGTGTGACGTGGTGGCAGCCAGCCACGATTGGAATACTTCCCTGCATACATTTAGAGAAAACTTAATTAAGCAGTGTATTCCGTACTTCGCTTTGATGCACGTTTGGCTGAGCGAGCTCTCCATGTGATATTCATGTTACGACATTAATTAGTTAAATGCTCTGTGTGTGTATATATATATACATATTTATATAAAAAGGATAATGCTTGCAACTGTTCTTGCAATTTGCATACATGTTTTTTGTGAAACGTATTTGTATGAAGTGTCTCTCAAGGCAGAGCGATGGCGGTGGAGCTGGCTTGATGATCATATTTCTTAAATGGTGTTAAGGGAACCACGGATTTTACCATGTTATTGATAATGGACAACATGTTTTTGACTGTTCTTATGTTCAACCCATTATTTTTCTAATTGGTAAGGGACCTATATATTGTATGGTTCTTAGCTTAATAGTGAAGGACCCATATTTCATATATTGCTCATACTTTATTTGTTATTAGTAAAGGAAACCATATCGTATACTGTCCATATTGTCCATATTTCATACGTTATGTTGAAGGCCCAGCGTTGTGTGTTGACACTTGGTTCCTGATCCAGTTGAAAGTTTCCAGTCCTCTGTGTATGGACGCTGGGCTCCTGTGAAACATTGCGGAAACATAACTCCTCATACGATGGAGTTGTGAGCCCCCCTTATTTACAACCCATCTCTTTGCGCCATATTTACGTCGTCTGTAAACCAGAGATGTAAATGCGGTTTCATGTCTCTGTGAATGGCTTCTTTTACGCAACCAGTCGCTTGCTAGATGGCTGTCTGGCTGCCGTGAAGTTACGATACTACGATCATACGATGGATATAGCGCCACAAAAGCGCGCTCACGTAAACCATTACTGTATCCTCAAACAGCAGGGTTCGAATCCCCCACACCGTCCGCGCAAAAGTGTTCCCGGTTCGAACCCTGCTGTTTGGAGGATGTTGCACGGCCATGAAGATATATATATATATATATATATATATATATATATATATATATATATATATATATATATATATATATATTAGAAAAAAAGGGATGTTTATCTCCGGTGTTTATATGGCGCCATGAACAGAGGCGTGATGATGCAACCTAGAGAGATGTAGTGAAGATGGTCGTGGGTTGGGCAACACTGCTGGCGGATCTCGCCTCATTACAGCAATCGTGTGTACGAATTCCCTTCAGTCACTACAAGGGAAGGGAAGGGAAGGGAAGGGAAGGGAATGAAGACTTCACAGGCTTAGCCAAGAGGCGAATGACCCCCAAGAGTTAGTGACAAGTGCCCTCGGATGGTCGTTAAATGTGTCATTTTATCAGTCATTGATAACGAATCATGAGCATATATATACGTGTGTGTGTGTGTGTGTGTGTGTGTACACTAGTGTGTTTACCTGTTGTTGTGGTGGTGGTTGTGGTAGTGTGTTGGTCTGCTGCTAACGATGTGAGGAGGGGGGGGGATGACCCTCGTTAGGGTGGTAATGGAGGCGAGAATGATGTCTGGCAGAGGCAAACCAGCTCGTATTGTGGTTTGGATGGCTCGAGTGGTAGTCAGGTAATTAGCGTCGAGGACCACGGGTAATGGTAATGGGAAACCGGACCTTGAGGGAATATTGAGGGCGCCCAGGACCATTATGGGAAGATAGTGTTACACCAGGATCATCTCCCTGGCCCATAGTGATACAGAGACACACGAACACGGACACACGGACACGTACGAAGGGCACGTGCAGCGGGCGCCACGGACATTGCCAACGCTAGCTGGACACGGTGGGTAGAATTGGAGGTGAACACAGTACAGGTTCACGGAAGAGGAGAGGAGGTATGAAACATGGAACGAACCATCTTCGTAAGATAGACTAT
>NC_092267.1:7103720-7118720 GCF_036320965.1 Panulirus ornatus | reverse complement strand
ATATATATATATATATATATATATATATATATATATTTTGTGTGGTTTCATGATAAGAATCTGACACTTCGAAACCATCATTTAAGATACGAAATCTTGTTTTGTTATTACTTGACTAGAGGCACTTAGCAACACATGCCTATGACGTCAGGCCCATTACGTCACAGGTCGATACCATTGCCACTCATGGGGGAGGTCACGCCGGCTAATTACAACTGTTTACGTGCTTATTATAACCAGCAAGTTTTCCACCATTGACGACCATGTCTGTGGTGAAGAGCACACGGGTGTTGCCACAGCTGTGGGCCGGAGAGGCCAACAGACCAAAGCTGTGGTGCACGACCCCCGTATATCACTTCTCCCCAGAGAAAGTCCAGTGGCCAAATTTATCAAAGCACTGGTGTTTACGGCGCAGAGATAGATAGATAGATAGAGAGAGATATAGATAGATGGATAGATAGATAGATAGATAGATAGAACTAGAGAGAGAGAGAGAAAGATGGATGGGGAGGGGGTGGGGCCAGACCCCTGTATCATCATCTTCTCCTCCCCTCCCCTCCCCTCCATCACACACACACACACACACACACACACACACACACACACACACACACACACACACACACACACACACGCCGGAGTTACGGGTCACCCAGTGTGTGCAGCCTTCTTCATCTTTATGGTCTTAAAGTTGTGTGGTGGTGGTCCAGGAAGAGGGGGGGGGGGGGGAGGCTCGCTCCTCCGCCCCGCCCCGCCCCGCCCCGCCGACCTAGTGTGACATTGTGGGTTTGTCTGCGTATGTAGCCAGGTTGAGGGAGGGAGGGAGGGAGGGGGGTGGGTATGGGCAGGGGAAGGGAGGGAGGGGGTTGGGAGGGTGGTATAATCAGGGGGGAGGGACGGGGGAGGTATGGCCTGGGGTAGGAGGAAGGCAGGAGATGGGTGTAATATGCAAAAACCATCACTATTGGCGTTACACACCGTTATGACAGGATATATATATATATATATATATATATATATATATATATATATATATATATATATATATATATATATATATATATATATATATTCCTATGAGTCCACGAGGGAAATGGAACGCGAAAAGTTCCCAGGTGCACTTTCGTGTAATAATCACATCATCAGGGGAGACACAAGAGAGAAATATAACAGTCAGTTGATATACATCGAAGAGACAAAGCTAGGACGCCATTTGGTAAACATGTGATTGTCCAAAACATGACTGTTATATTTCTCTCTTGTGTCTCCCCTGATGATGTGATTATTACACGAAAGTGCACTTGAGAACTTTTCGTGTTTCATTTTCCCCGTGGACTCATAGGAATATCTTGATCACGCGCAAAATTGTGATCCTTTCCAATATATATATATATATATATATATATATATATATATATATATATATATATATATATATATATATATACTTGCAATGTTCGTCCTGGAAGTTTCTAGCAGCCACCTTCACTTTAACGTCTAGGTTCCAATGTGTGTGACAAATTACTTTGTTTTCATGCAAGTCGGGCCAACGCAGTCGGCTTGGGGCCACGTCCTACTCCTCCATCTCACGGTGATACGACACCTTCCCTTCCCTTCCCTTCCCTTCCCTTCCCTTCCCTTTTCTTCCCTCCCTCCCTCCCTGCCTTCCTTCCCTTCCCTCCCTCCCTCCTAGCGTTAACTTCCCTGTGTCCACAAATGATAAGGCTTTTATCTATGATGATAACAGCCATGGAAACAAGGGGAGGTCCCTGTGTGTGTGTGTGTGTGTGTGTGTGTGTGTGTGTGTGTGTGTGTGTGGAGAGGGACAGCTAGGCCATGTCGTGGGTAAAACAGAAGGACGACACCTCACAATGGCTAAGAACAGATAAAGTTTTTCCATGATTTAAACTCAGGATATCAAAGATTTATTTTACGTTATACGATTACATAGGCTATGGCTATTATAAGCCACTATATACAGGGAAAAAACATATATACCTTCATACATGTATATATATATATATATATATATATATATATATATATATATATATATATATATATATATATATTCCTATGAGTCCACGGGAAAATGAAACACGAAAAGTTCCCAAGTGCACTTTCATATAATAATCACATCATCAGATGTATGTATGTATGGAACACCATATACCTTCTTGTATATATATTTATAACTTACTTTTTATTACGGTTTTTTATGATAAAGAAACACATTTCGTACCTCAAGTTTATCTTAGTTTTAATGCACTCTTTGTCTAGCATCATCATTCGGAATTTTGTAAGGATTCACTTCACATTTTCCCTGTACTTCTCGTATCTTTATTTGAATGTTAAACATAATTGAGATAGGGTCGAGACGCGATGCGCCATATTATGTTGCCCCCCGACGACTAACTTCTTATAATAATAATAAGGGGAATATATAATAGTACGGGTCGCGTATATGAGATGTTTTGTGAGAAACACAATGGCTAAAAGGGAAGTTTACGGCCGGTCTAATACAATGGGGTACAATATTATGGGGTACAATGATAAGAGGTACAGTAATGTGGGGTACAATGATATGGGGTACAATAGTAAAGGGTACAATAATAAGAGGTACAATGATATGGGGTACAATAACATGGGGTACAATAACATGGGGGCACATTAAGTGTAGGAGATTGGATGGTCTTGTGTTCCATTATAGTTCTTAACGGTGGAACTTGTCTCGTACTGTGTACAAAACTGTACAAAGTTTGTACCATCCTGGCGTGTGTTGTGTGCGGCTCATACTGATGTGTATATCATACTGGAGTATGTCTCATATATGTATATATATATATATAAAGTGTTGAGGGTCTAGTGATAAAGGAAAAGGATATTTGAATAGGCAAAAAGGATGGTGTGTCCTCGTACTTTGGATATCCACGATTTGGTCAAGTTCTTCTTTCATGAGCGAAGGAGAGCTTCTGTGATGTAAACGTGTTTAAATCATGGTCCAGATTTCCCAACGTATAATTAACTTTATTTTTTCCGCTCTCCGGTTGGCCCAGCTCTCCCCCCACGCCCTCCCTCCCCACCCACGCCCTCCCTCCTCACCCTCACCCACGCCCTCCCCCTCTCACAGAGTGATGCTTTTATGTTCGACCTCAGGGCGTGTGTGTGACATGATATTGGCAGTGGCTCATATGTATTCTGTATTTTACAACCTCAACACACTCACGACAGGGGAAAAAATTCTTGCATGATGGAAGAGTTTCTGCATTGGACTCGGCCTTCCCCCCCGCAGAGTTTGTGCATGATGTGTTTCCCAGGCTGCGTGTTCTAGTTGTGAAGTAGTAGTGTCAGGTTTCCAAAGTCTCGGTTAGATTCGGTGTACGATTCCATCGCTTTGGACTCGATCCGAGCACCCGTCTGTATATCGCTAGTCCAAAGCGACATGGGGTCCCACTCAGGGGGTTTAGATACAGCACTCTCCATGAGCGATAAGGCTGGAGATCCTATTGAAGCTTGGTTCATAATGATCTCTGTAGGATTTCCTTCTCTCTATTGAGAGAATGGACTGAAGGTTGTGATTGGTCAGATTAGGATGACAGTCATACCACTGTCTTGTTCTGGCGACGTGTGGAGAGGGTCTGTTCGAGGGGGACCAGCCACCCGAGCAGGACGCTTAGGGTGGGATTGTAGTGCCTCCAGGATGACGGGACGATCCTTAGAGGGAAATGAAACACAGGTTCCCAAGTGCACTTTCGTGTCATAATCACATCATCAGGGGAGACACAAGAGAGAAATAGAACAGTCAGTTGATATACAACGAAGAGTCGAAGCTAGGACGCCATGTTTACCAAATGGCGTCCTAGCTTCGTTTTTTCGTTGTATATCAACTGACTTATATCTCTCTCTTGTGTTTCCCCTGATGATGTGATTATTACACGATAGTGCACTAGGGAACTTATCGTGTTTCATTTTACCCGTGGACTCATAGGAATATCTTGATCACGCGCAAAATTGTGATCCTTTCCAATATATATATATATATATATATATATATATATATATATATATATATATATATTTTTTTTTTTTTTTTTATATATATGTATATCACTGTGGGGCCTGGATGTGGAAAGTGAGCTGTGGTTTCTGTGCATTATTACATGACAGCTAGAGACTGAGTGTGAACGAATGGGGCCTTTGTTGTCTTTTCCTAGCGCTACATCGCACACATGAGAGGGGAGGGGGATGTTATTCCATGTGTGGCGAGGTGGCGATGGGAATAAATAAAGGCAGACAGTATGAATTATGTACATATGTATATGTCTGTGTGTGTATATATATGTGTACATTGAGATGTATAGGTATGTATATTTGCGTGTGTTGGGCCATTTCTTTTGTCTGTTTCCTTGCGCTACCTCGCAAACGCGGGAGACAGCGACAAAGCAAAATAATAATAATAATAATATATATATATATATATATATATATATATATATATATATATATATATATATATATATATATATATAAGAAATAAAGTTTCTCTAAGACTTCCAAAAAGTCTTATCTTCCACAATAGTTGGAAGGGGGAATTTTCCCCTTGTCAAGGGGAATCGAGTATGTTCAGATAAGGATTCTGGGATGGCATTTAATAATTCCACTCCGTCCGGTTATTGATGGTTAAAGAGTGTGTTAAACTCCCCTAATTTAAAGTGATACAACCCTTTAAAGATAGAGTTGGATCCGTTTATAGATGGTGTTGGATCCCTTTAAAGATAGAGTTGGATCCGTTTATAGATGGTGTTGGATCCGTTTATAGATGGTGTTGGATCCCTTTAAAGATAGTATTAAATCCTCCAATAGAAAGCGTTAGATCCCGTTATAGAAAGTGTTACATCCCGTTATAGAAAGTGTTAGATCCCTGTATAGAAAGTGTTAGATTCCCTAATAGATTCTTTTCTATCCATTTATAGAAAGTTAGATCCCTGTATAGAAAGTGTTAGACTCCCTAATAGATTCTTTACTATCCATTTATAGAAAAGATTCCCTAATAGAGACTATACTATCCTTTTATAGAAAGTGTTAGATTCCCTAATAGAGACTATACTATCCTTTTATAGAAAGTGTTAGATCTCTTTATAGTGTTAGATTGTACTATAGAAAGTGTAGGACCCCTTTATAAAAAGTGATAGAGTATTAGATCCTTTAGCCAAAGAATCTATACGTCAACCAAAGGATCTATATGCAAACCAGGGTATCTCTACGTAAACTAAAGGACGTATATGTAAAGCAAAGGATCTCTACGTAAACCAGAGGATCTATACGTAAACCAGAGGATCTATACGTAAACCAGAGGACCTATACGTAAACCAGAGGATCTGTACGTAAACCAGAGGATCTATACGTAAACCAGAGGATCTATACGTAAACCAGAGGACCTATACGTAAACCAGAGGATCTGTACGTAAACCAGAGGATCTCTACGTAAACCAGAGGATCTATACGTAAAAGTAAAGGATCCAATCTGATCAAAAAGTTGAGTCTTCCTGATAAACCGTTTTCTCCACGACATGTTATGTTGGGGCTGAAGATTTTTTAGAAAGGGGTCAGACACTTTCTAGAAAGGGATCCAACACTTTCTAGAAAGGGATCTAACACTTTCTAGAAAGGGATCTAACACTTTCTAGAAGTGGATCTAACACTTTCTAGAAAGGAATCTAACGCTTTCTAGAAAGGGATCCAACACTTTCTAGAAAGGGATCTAACACTTTCTAGAAAGGGATCTAACACTTTCTAGAAAGGGATCTAACACTTTCTAGAAAGGGATCTAACACTTTCTAGAAGTGGATCTAACACTTTCTAGAAAGGAATCTAACGCTTTCTAGAAAAGGATCTAACACTTTCTAGAAGGGGATCTAACACTTTCTAGAAAGGAATCTAACGCGCTCTAGAAAGGGATCTAACACTTTCTGGAAAGGGATTTAACACTCAGTAAAGGGATCCAACACTCTCAGTAAAGGGATCCAACACCCTCCATAAGGGGATCCAACACTCTCCATAAGGGGATCCAACACTCTCCATAAGGGGATCCAACACTCTCCATAAGGGGATCCAACACTCTCCATAAGGGGATCCAACACTCTTTGAAGGTGTCCAGCACTTGGTGTAAAGGGTTCTGACACGTCCTCAGTCGTGGTATCCGGCCAGAGTGTGGAATCATCCGCCATCGCAGGAACCCCTTACCTGAACACACTCGTTTCCCCCCTAACAAAAGGGAGAGAGAGAGAGAGAGAGAGAGAGAGAGAGAGAGAGAGAGAGAGAGAGAGAGAGAGAGACGGAGGGAGGGAGAGAGACGGAGAGAGAGAGAGAGACGGAGAGAGAGAGAGAGAGAGAGAGAGAGAGAGAGAGAGAGAGAGAGAGAGAGAGAGAGAGTGAGAGAGAGAGAGAGAGAGACGGAGGGAGGGAGAGAGAAAGAGACGGAGGGAGAGAGAGAGACGGAGAGAGAGAGAGAGACGGAGAGAGAGAGAGAGACGGAGAGAGAGAGAGAGAGAGAGAGAGAGAGAGAGAGAGAGAGAGAGAGAGAGAGAGAGAGAGAGATCCTCCCAACCAACGTGGAAGGAAAGTTTTTAAAAATTCTTGATTTTATTTATTGGGTTTTTGTTTCGTATATCTTTTTGTTTTTAATGTTTTGAGAGGTCATGTGGTTGATTGATCCGGGGTCACATGATCACAAGGCATTTCGGGTTGATGGCCCAGCTGGGTCACATGATCACAGGGATTTTGCAAAATAATTTTCTTTATCTAAGTGAAAAAAAAAAACCCAAAAAAGTGAAGTTCTTTTGACGTGTGGACGCGTTCCCTGTCACAGTTGTGGGCCAGACACCACCAGAATCACTTTTGTGTTGGCCAGGCCACACCAGACCCCCCACCTACGTGGAACAGACCACTAGAGCTGCCTGGGTCTTGGCCCAGGCCACACCAGACCCCCCACCTACGTGGAACAGACCACTAGAGCTGCCTGGGTCTTGGCCCAGGCCACACCAGACCCCCCACCTACGTGGAACAGACCACTAGAGCTGCCTGGGTCTTGGGCCCAGGCCACACCAGACCCCCCACCTACGTGGAACAGACCACTAGAGCTGCCTGGGTCTTGGCTCAGGCCACACCAGACCCCCCACCTACGTGGAACAGACCACTAGAGATGCCTGGGTCTTGGCCCAGGCCACACCAGACCCCCCACCTACGTGGAACAGACCACTAGAGCTGCCTGGGTCTTGGGCCCAGGCCACACCAGACCCCCCACCTACGTGGAACAGACCACTAGAGCTGCCTGGGTCTTGGCTCAGGCCACACCAGACCCCCCACCTACGTGGAACAGACCACTAGAGCTGCCTGGGTCTTTGGCCCAGGCCACACCAGACCCCCCACCTACGTGGAACAGACCACTAGAGCTGCCTGGGTCTTGGCCCAGGCCACACCAGACCCCCCACCTACGTGGAACAGACCACTAGAGCTGCCTGGGTCTTGGGCCCAGGGACACCACTAGGTCCGCCCTTGTGTGCTCTGGGCACCATTAGAGCTACCCTTGTGTCCTCTAGGCAACATTAGAACCGCCCTTGTGTGCTCTAGGCACCATTAGAGCCACCCTTGTGTGCTCTAGGCACCATTAGAGCCACCCTTGTGTGCTCTAGGCAACATTAGAGCCGCCCTTGTGTGCTCTAGGCAACATTAGAGCCACCCTTGTGTGCTCTAGGCAACATTAGAGCCGCCCTTGTGTGCTCTAGGCAACATTAGAGCCGCTCTTGTGTGCTCTAGGCAACACTAGAGCCGCCCTTGTGTGCTCTAGGCAACAATAGAGCCGCCCTTGTGTGCTCTAAGCAACACTAGAGCCACCCTTGTGTGCTCTAGGCAACATTAGAGCCGTCCTTGTATGCTCTAGGCAACACTAGAGCCGCCCTTGTGTGCTCTAGGCAACATTAGAGCCGCCCTTGTGTGCTCTAGGCACCATTAGAGCCACCCTTGTGTGCTCTAGGCACAATTAGAGCCACCCTTGTGTGCTCTAGGCAACATTAGAGCCGCCCCTGTGTGCTCTAGGCAACATTAGAGCCGCCCTTGTGTGCTCTAGGCGACATTAGAGCCGCTCTTGTGTGCTCTAGGCAACACTAGAGCCGCCCTTGTGTGCTCTAGGCAACATTAGAGCCGTCCTTGTATGCTCTAGGCAACATTAGAGCCGCCCTTGTGTGCTCTAAGCAACACTAGAGCCGCTCTTGTGTGTTCTAGGCACATTAGAGCCGCCCTTGTATGCTCTAGGCAACATTAGAGCCGTCTTTGTGTGCTCTTGGCAACACTAGAGCCTCCCTAGTGTGTCTAGGCAACACTAGAACCGCCCTAGAGCGGCCTAGGCAATACTAGAACCGCCCTAGAGCGATCTAGGCCACACTAGAGCCGCCCTAGAGCTTTCTAGGGCACACTAGAGCCGCCTTTGTGTGGTCTCGGCAACACTAGAGCCGGCCCTAGTGCGGTCTAGGCACCACCAGTAGAGCCACCTGTAGAGCGTGGGGTGGTCCATCCCCTTTAGCGATCAATGGCCCGGTGGGCCACGAGGATCCGGGCCTGTAAGGGTTCGTGCGTTCGTCGGTCGTGTGGGGGCTGGGGGGGCTGACGAAGGCTGAGACAAGCAGCGCCAGGGGCCACGCGGGGCTATATTTACACCCAGCCCACCCCAGCCCCCTTCTGGCCTGACCCACCCACCCACCCAGCTGTGCTCTGGCCTACACAAAGGCCCACCCACCTGTGCTCTGGCCTACACAAAGGCCCACCCACCTGTGCTCTGGCCTACACAAAGACCCACCCACCTGTGCTCTGGCCTACACAAAGGCCCACCCACCTGTGCTCTGGCCTACACAAAGGCCCACCCACCTGTGCTCTGGCCTACACAAAGGCCCACCCACCTGTGCTCTGGCCTACACAAAGACCCACCCACCTGTGCTCTGGCCTACACAAAGGCCCACCCACCTGTGCTCTGGCCTACACAAAGGCCCACCCACCTGTGCTCTGGCCTACACAAAGGCCCACCCACCTGTGCTCTGGCCTACACAAAGACCCACCCACCTGTGCTCTGGCCTACACAAAGGCCCACCCACCTGTGCTCTGGCCTACACAAAGGCCCACCCACCTGTGCTCTGGCCTACACAAAGGCCCACCCACCTGTGCTCTGGCCTACACAAAGGCCCACCCACCTGTGCTCTGGCCTACACAAAGGCCCACCCACCTGTGCTCTGGCCTACACAAAGGCCCACCCACCTGTGCTCTGGCCTACACAAAGGCTCGCCAGGGGCTTCCATGACTCGGCTCTGAAGGGTTCCACAACCTCAGCTCTCAAGGGTTCCATAACCTTAGCTCTCGAAGGTTCCACAACCTTAGCTCTCGAAGGTTCCATAACCTCAGCTCTTTAAGGTTCCATAACCTCAGCTCTCAAAGGTTCCACAACCTCAGCTCTTGAAGGTTCCATAACCTCAGCTCTCAAAGGTTCCATAACCTCAGCTCTTTAAGGTTCCATAACCTCAGCTCTCAAAGGTTCCACAACCTCAGCTCTTGAAGGTTCCATAGCCTCAGCTCTTTAAGGTTCCATAACCTCAGCTCTCAAAGGTTCCACAACCTCAGCTCTCAAAGGTTCCATAACCTCAGCTCTTTAAGGTTCCATAACCTCAGCTCTCAAAGGTTCCACAACCTCAGCTCTTGAAGGTTCCATAGCCTCAGCTCTTGAAGGTTCCATAGCCTCAGCTCTCAAAGGTTCCATAACCTCAGCTCCTTAAGGTTCCATAACCTCAGCTCTCAAAGGTTCCACAACCTCAGCTCTTGAAGGTTCCATAACCTCAGCTCTCAAAGGTTCCATAACCTCAGCTCTTTAAGGTTCCATAACCTCAGCTCTCAAAGGTTCCATAACCTCAGCTCTTTAAGGTTCCATAACCTCAGCTCTCAAAGGTTCCATAACCTCAGCTCTTTAAGGTTCCATAACCTCAGCTCTCAAAGGTTCCATAACCTCAGCTCTTTAAGGTTCCATAACCTCAGCTCTCAAAGGTTCCACAACCTCAGCTCTTGAAGGTTCCATAACCTCAGCTCTCAAAGGTTCCATAACCTCAGCTCTTTAAGGTTCCATAACCTCAGCTCTCAAAGGTTCCATAACCTCAGCTCTTTAAGGTTCCATAACCTCAGCTCTCAAAGGTTCCACAACCTCAGCTCTTGAAGGTTCCATAGCCTCAGCTCTTTAAGGTTCCATAACCTCAGCTCTCAAAGGTTCCACAACCTCAGCTCTTAAAGGTTCCATAACCTTAGCTTTCAAAGGATCCACAACCTCAGTTCTTAAAGGCTCCACAACCTCAGCTCTTAAAGGTTCCATAACCTCAGCTCTCAGAGGTGCCACAACATCACCTCTTAAAGGTTCCACAACCTCAGCTCTCAAAGGTTCTACAACCTCAGGTCTCAAAGGCTCCATAACCTCAGCTCTTAAAGGCTCCATAACCTCAGCTCTTAAAGGCTCCACAACCTCAGCTTTCAAAGGCTCTATAACCTCAGATTTCGAGGGATTCATAACCCTTGCTCTTTAGAAACCTCAACATGGGATCTACAACCCCAGCTCTGAGGGAAGCTTATCAAAGGCTCCACAAGCCCCAGCTCTAAGAAGTTTCATCTAAGGCTCCACAACCCTAGCTCTAAGAAGAGCTCTTCTAAGTCTCCACAACCCCAACTCTAAGAAGAGCTCGTATAAGGCTCCACAACCCCAGCTCTAAGAAGAGCTCGTCTAAGGCTCCAGAACCCCAGCTGTAAGAAGAGCTCGTCTAAGGCTCCACAACACCCCAGCCCTTCGCCACAGGCCTCCAGCAGGCTAAGGGCGTTAGCCCCCTCGCCTGTGACGTAATACATGCCTCTGTGGTTCAGTGATGTTTACAATATTCATATTTTAAGAATTCTATTTATGTTGACATACTACACATCGGATGGAAGTTCCTGTGTTGTGTAATGTGTAGAAAGTATTGCTCCTCCTCCAGTGATGTATATATATATATATATATATATATATATATATATATATATATATATATATATATATATATATATATATTGGAAAGGATGACAGTTGATGATGTGATTATTACACGAAAGTGCACTTGGGAACTTTTCGTGTTTCATTTTCCCCGTGGACTCACAGGAATATAAATATATATATGTGTATATATATATATATATATATATATATATATATATATATATATATATATATATATATATAGATAGATAGATATATGTTTTCTGCATATTTGTTGTTCATATTTTGAGCTTTATGCAATCCGGAGAAGCTTTCGATAATCCGTAGAAGCTCTCTCTCTCTAATCCGGAAAAAAAAACCTTCGGCAATCCGGAAAAGCTTCTGTAATCCGGAATTATTCCGTAAAAAAGGGAGGTGGAGGGAGGGAGGGAAGGAAGGGTGGAGGACCAGCATCGTTATGTCGGTAGGAGGGAACCCCATCATCACAGGAACCCCAGCCTGCTTCACCGTATCCTCCCATTTGATTCATCAACCCGCCATCAGTCGAATTTATATGTATCATTATCTCGTTCCAAAATGTGTGAGAGTGGTAAGTTTTGACCAAGGCTGCCTGCTCGTTCCAAAATGTGTGAGAGTGGGACTTTTTGACCAAGGCTGCCTGATCGTTCCAAAATGTGAGAGAGTGGTAAGTTTTGACCAAGGCTGCCTGCTCGTTCCAAAATGCGTGAGAGTGGGACTTTTTTGACCAAGGCTTCCTGTTCGTTCCAAAATGTGTGAGAGTGGTAAGTTTTGACCAAGGCTGCTCGTTCCAAAATGCGTGAGAGTGGGACTTTTTGACCAAGGCTGCCTGCTCGTTCCAAAATGTGTGAGAGTGGGACTTTTTGACCAAGGCTGCCTGCTCGTTCCAAAATGCGTGAGAGTGGGACTTTTTGACCAAGGCTGCCTGCTCGTTCCAAAATGTGTGAGAGTGGGACTTTTTGACCAAGGCTTCCTGTTCGTTCCAAAAATGTGAGAGAGTGATAAGTTTTGACCAAGGCTGCCTGCTCGTCCCAAAATGTGTGAGAGTGGGAAGTTTTGACCAAGGCTGCCTGCTCGTTCCAAAATGCGTGAGAGTGGGACTTTTTTGACCAAGGCTTCCTGTTCGTTCCAAAATGTTTGAGAGTGGGAATTTTTGACCAAGGCTGCCTGCTCGTTCCAAAATGTGTGAGAGTGGGACTTTTTGACCAAGGCTGCCTGCTCGTTCCAAAAATGTGAGAGTGATAAGTTTTGACCAAGGCTGCCTGCTCGTCCCAAAATGTGAGAGAGTGGGAAGTTTTGACCAAGGCTGCCTGCTCGTTCCAAAATGCGAGAGAGTGGGACTTTTTGACCAAGGCTGCCTGCTCGTTCCAAAATGTGAGAGAGTGGGACTTTTTGACCAAGGCTGCCTGCTCGTCCCAAAATGTGAGAGAGTGGGGATTTTTGACCAAGGCTGCCTGCTCGTCCCAAAATGTGAGAGAGTGGGACTTTTTGACGCTTTTCCTCTTCGTTTTCTTCATTGTCATCTTCATCTTTCCCTCTCTCACCAAACATCTTCTTGTTCCTCACCCACTCTTGTGTGTGTGTGAGTCTGTCTGTCTCCTCCTATACCTCTCTCTCTCTCTCTCTTCTCTCTCTCTCTCTCTCTCTCTCTCTCTCTCTCTCTCTCTCTCTCAGGGGCGGGGGCGTCCATGCCCTTCATTTTCCAATGTGATTTGGCCTTTTTCGAACTTACTTAGCCATGCGCGACGACTCAGTGCGCCCCCTCTCCCAGACCACCTCACCACCATCATATTCTTCCCCCTTCCCCTCCCAATTTCTTATTCAGGTCTTTTTAAAAAGGACTTTTATAAGGTCCAATGCCGTAGAACCTCCCATTTTCTTTCCTGGGCCGCTGTTCCCATGTTCTTTTAATGGAATGCGAGTGACAATCAAACAAGCAGTTGACCACTAGGTACTTAAAGAGACTTGTTTACAATGAGACTTGTTTATAAATAGACTTGTTTATAATCGTGGAAGACATTGAGAAAAAGTCATTAATTAATGTAGGCCTACAGTAAGATAACGTAGACATATTTTTTTTTTTTTTTTTTGTTCAGAGGCGAAACCTCTGATCAATTCTTCTGTGCTCGAACGCGTGCAGGTTTTGCTGCGTTCGAGCGCCCTGTGTTGTTGTTGTGGGTGAGTCGTGTCCACGCGCACGCGTGCGAACGAGCCTGTTGGGGAATGAGAGAGAGAGAGAGAGAGAGAGAGAGAGAGAGAGAGAGAGAGAGAGAGAGAGAGAGAGGCACCTGCTCTATCGTTGTGGGAGCAAGGAGGCCTTGTGAGAGGCACCTGCTATATTGTTATATGGGCCTTGGAGGGTGTGTTATCCGCTTGTCGAGTAATGGGTCCGTAATGGGTCCGTAATGGGTCCGTAAGGGGAGGCATACAGTGCTCTGGGGGGGGTAGGAAAGTGGCCCATTGTCTCGTCACAGGCCTTAGTGGGGGAGGAGGAGGGTGGGAGGTGGGGAGAGGCCTGCCGTGTTCATGACATGAGTGTGTGTGTAAGCTACGTAACCTTCGGGTTTTACGGTGTCGTAATATGTCAGATCTGGTGTCGTAATATGTAAGATCACTGGTTACGTCCATGGCCCCCCCCCCCCTGTATACGTCATACGTGACCCTGTTATCCACGTAATGTCATGGTCTGTTTACGTCCATGGCCCCCCTGTATATGTCAAACGTGACCCTGTTACCCACGTAATGTCATGGTCTGTTTACGTCCATGGCCCACCCTGTACACGTCATACGTGACCCTGTTATCCACGTAATGTCATGGTCTGTTTACGTCCATGGCCCTCCCTGTATACGTCATACGTGACCCTGTTAGCCACGTAATGTCATGGTCTGTTTACGTCCATGGCCCACCCTGTATACGTCGTACGTGACCCTGTTACCCACGTAATGTCATGGTCTGTTTACGTCCATGGCCCCCCTGTATACGTGTGTCTTACGTGGCCGTTAAGTAGACTTAAGTGGGGCGTGTTGGACAGCTGTAGGCACTTGCAAGGGACTTAGTGCTCTACTACCATTTACTTAATACACTTGTCAGTCGCACTTTACGCTTCTTGCATGTCTTATCATGGTGAACCCGACTGTAAGATACAAGTATGATTTCAGAATTCAACGTCTTACTCTATCGAAGTCTCTTATTTTATAATCTTTTTTGTGTTGGCCATATGTTTATCATGTTTCTCCTTATCATCCATTACCCCACTGTGCATGATGATGATAATGGATGATTATAGACCACCCCAGTTGGTTCATTCGTTGTATGGTTGTTGCTCAAGATGTGAACACACCGGCCACTACCCCTCGTGCAGAGGGGGGGTATTAGGCCCTTCTGGCTAGTCGAGGTAAGTGGTGGAACGCTGGCTTTGGCGTGAGGTTACACGCGTACCTCCCCAGGCGTGTGGGCTGGCGAGGACCCGGGGTTGGTGGGGCGGGCGCGCTACGTCGTCTTAGATCCTACATTATTTTGGAGGCTGGTTCATGGTGGTGGCTGGCTGGTTGGTTGCGCTGGCTATCTGGTGAGCGGGTGGGCACACACCAAGGTCTATAACCTTATTCTTTTTATATATATATAGATATTGAGGTTGTTATATTAACGAAGGAGGGTGGAGAAAGAGAGAGAGAGGGAGGGACATGGTTGTGGAATGGCGGGGTCGTGTCTGGTGTTATATGTTGTCATACGTATTTCCCGAAGTTATACTTCCCCCGTGTTGGTGTTGTGAGGGTTGTGGGGGAAGTTGAAAAGCCTTGTGGATATACAACCAGGATTTGTCTCAAGTCCCAGCTCACCTGTAGGTTATAAAGTGGGAAGAGTGGTGGGGTTTCTCCAGTGTGGAGGAGCGAAGGTGGGGTGGCGGCTTAGCTTTGGATGGCACTTACAGATG
>NC_092267.1:7093720-7096220 GCF_036320965.1 Panulirus ornatus | reverse complement strand
AACACAGACCTCGAGAAATTCAATGGCTTGGAGGACTTCACCGCTGGAGAGAGACGGTCTGGGTGCGTTACTCTAGTAGAACCACGAAGATGCTGTATATATATATATATCTTTTTCTTTTCTTTTCTTTCAAACTATTCGCCATTTCCCGCATTAGCGAGGTAGCGTTAAGAACAGAGGACTGGGCCTTATCCCTGGGGATAGGGGATTAAGAGTACTTCCCACGTATTCCCTGCGTGTCGTAGAAGGCGACTAAAAGGGGAGGGAGCGGGGGGCTGGAAATCCTCCCCTCTCGTTTTTTTTTTTTTTTTTTTAATTTTCCAAAAGAAGGAACAGAGAAGGGGGCCAGGTGAGGATATTCCCTCAAAGGCCCAGTCCTCTGTTCTTAACGCTACCTCGCTAACGCGGGAAATGGCGAATAGTTTAAAAGAAAAAAAAAGATATATATATATATATATATATATATATATATATATATATATATATATATATATATATATATATATATATATATATATATATATTCCTTTCTTTTTTACCACAATCAGTCGTAGTAGCAGGAGAGACAAAGAGAGAGAGAGAGAGAGAGAGAGAGAGAGAGAGAGAGAGAGAGAGAGAGAGAGAGAGAGAGAGAGGAGTGTGTGTGTGTGTGTGTGTGTATAACGTCGGGAAAGTGACCCTTGAGCAAGGACTCACCTCCTCCTCCTCCAGGCACAACGCCTCGTGTACTACTGCCTCATGTTTACCTTCCTCTTGCCCCGGACACTGGAGTGGGGGGGGGGGAGGTGCCTCTCTCTCTCTCTCTCTCTCTCTCTCTCTCTCTCTCTCTCTCTCTCTCTCTCTCTCTCTCTCTCTCTCTCTCTCTCTCTCTCTCACTTTACCTCTTAGTATTTACTCTTTCCGCGTTGGTTCACGAGAGAGTTTCTTACTTTTCTCTCTTTCTATTTCTTGGATGTTTTGTCATTGTTGTTGTTATTGTTGTTGTTGTTTGTGTTTTTGAATTGTATATTGTTTGTTTGTTTGTTTGTTTGTTTTTCTCTGTCGTTCGTTAGGTGCTGGATTACTGTGGTAATGACTGGAGGGATGGACGCTATGGATTGTGGGTTCTTTTGGTTCCTTTTAGACCCCCATGAACACGACGGTACGACCCTTGAGTCGTACACGACGGTACGACTCTCGAGTCGTACCGTCGTGCTTAAGGGTCGTACCGTCGTGAGCTCAATGGTCGTACCGTCGTGAGCTCAATGGTCGTACCGTCGTGAGCTCAAGGGTCTTACCGTCGTCCTCAAGGGTCGTACCGTCGTGCTCAAGGGTCGTACCGTCGTGAGCTCAAGGGTCGTACCGTCGTAAGCTCAAGGGTCGTACCGTCGTGAGCTCAAGGGTCGTACCGTCGTGAGCTCAAGGGTCGTACCGTCGTGAGCTCAATGGTCGTACCGTCGTGAGCTCAAGGGTCGTACCGTCGTGAGCTCAAGGGTCTTACCGTCGTGCTCAAGGGTCGTACCGTCGTGCTCAAGGGTCGTACCGTCGTGAGCTTAAGGGTCGTACCGTCGTGAGCTCAAGGGTCGTACCGTCGTACTTAAAGGATCCAATATGAAGATAATGCCATGTTAATAAGGGCGTTACCTGCTGAGTAGCTGAGAAAATGACGGTGCTTGGGGGAGTGTTGTGTGGCTTGTTATGTTCATCATCAGTGTTCTCCATGTTCATCATCAGTGTTCTTCATGTTCATCATCAGTGTTCTTCATGTTCACCGTCATATTATTCATCATCATCATCATCACGTCTGTATCCTCATCTTCTTCATCAGTGTTCATGTTCACCGTCAGTGTTCTCGTTCATCATCAGTGTTCTTCATGTTTACCATCAGTGTTCATGTTCATCATCAATGTTCATGTTCACCATCAGTGTTCATGTTCACCATCAGTGTTCTTCATGTTCACCATTAGTGTTCTTCATGTTCACCATTAGTGTTCTTCATGTTCACCATTAGTGTTCTTCATGTTCTCCATCAGTGTTCTTCATGTTCACCATCAGTGTTCTTCATGTTCACCATCAGTGTTCTTCATGTTCACCACCAGTGTTCTTGTTCACCATCAGTGTTCTTCATGTTCACCACCAGTGTTCATGTTCACCGTCAGTGTTCTTCATGTTCACCATCAGTGTTCTTGTTCACCATCAGTGTTCTTCATGTTCACCACCAGTGTTCATGTTCACCGTCAGTGTTCTTCATGTTCACCATCAGTGTTCTTGTTCACCATCAGTGTTCTTCATGTTCAAACCATGTGTTCTTCATGTTCACCATCATCACGTGCCATACCGTCATATTCCTTTGCACTGTGTCTGGACACAAGAGGCGGGAGGCGGACCTGTATTATCAGCCATGCTGTAGAATACATCCTGTTGTTGTATAACACCTGTTGTATTGCTGTATAACACCTGTTGTACTGTAGTTTAACACCCGTTGTGTATAACACCTGTTGTATTGCGGTATAACACCTGT
>NC_092267.1:7041220-7088720 GCF_036320965.1 Panulirus ornatus | reverse complement strand
GTTTGGTAAAGTGTGTGAAAGAAGAAAGTTAAGAGTAAATGTGAATAAGAGCAAGGTTATTAGGTACAGTATAGTTGAGGGTCAAGTCAATTGGGAGGTAAGTTTGAATGGAGAAAAACTGGAGGAAGTAAAGTGTTTTAGATATCTGGGAGTGGATCTGGCAGCGGATGGATCCATGGAAGCGGAAGTGGATCATAGGGTGGGGGAGGGGGGCGAAAATTCTGGGAGCCTTGAAGAATGCTTGGAAGTCGAGAACATTATCTCGGAAAGCAAAAATGGGTATGTTTGAAGGAATAGTGGTTCCAACAATGTTGTATGGTTGCGAGGCGTGGGCTATGGATAGAGTTGTGCGCAGGAGGATGGATGTGCTGGAAATGAGATGTTTGAGGACAATGTGTGGTGTGAGGTGGTTTGATCGAGTAAGTAACGTAAGGGTAAGAGAGATGTGTGGAAATAAAAAGAGCGTGGTTGAGAGAGCAGAAGAGGGTGTTTTGAAATGATTTGGGCACATGGAGAGAATGAGTGAGGAAAGATTGACCAAGAGGATATATGTGTCGGAGGAGAAGTGGGAGAACAAATTGGAGGTGGAAAGATGGAGTGAAAAAGATTTTGTGTGATCGGGTTCTGAACATGCAGGAGGGTGAAAGGCGTGCAAGGAATAGAGTGAATTGGAACGATGTGGTATACCGGGGTCGACGTGCTGTCAATGGATTGAACCAGGGCATGTGAAGCGTCTGGGGTAAACCATGGAAAGTTGTGTGGGGTCTGGATGTGGAAAGGGAGCTGTGGTTTCGGTGCATTATTACATGACAGCTGGAGACTGAGTGTGAACGAATGGGGCCTTTGTTGTCTTTTCCTGTACAGGATACAGACCTGTATGAGGTCATGGTGAAGTTTCTCCTTAGCCCTTGACGTGTATGAGGTCATGGTGAGGTTGCTCAAAGGCCCCTTGACCTGTATAAGGTCATGTTAGAGCTGTTCCATGAACCTTGACCTGTGTCAAGTTCCGATGAAGTTTCTCTCCTTGACCTGTATGAGGTCCTTGACCCTTGACCTGTATGAGGTCCTTGACCCTTGAACCTGTATGAGGTCCTGATGAAGTTTTTCCATTTATTTGTTGTTGTTATTGTTGTTATTGTGATGAAGAAGTGAGGGAAGCAGCCACCGGCTGTGGACGACGAAGGGCTGGTTGCAATAGTCATGAGGGGAAGAGGATATGAGGTGGTGGTGGGTGGGTGGAAAAGGTGCAAATGTCGCGCCTTTCTCATATTTTTTTTTTGTGTGCCACTGAACTACATAGGGGTAACACTCCACCTGTGTTAGGGTGTTCTACACCACCTGTGTTAGGGGGTAACACTCCACCTGTGTTAGGGGGTAACACTCCACCTGTGTTAGGGGGTAACACTCCACCTGTGTTAGGGGGTAACACTCCACCTGTGTTAGGGGTTCTACTTCACCTGTGTTAGGGGTTCTACACCACCTGTGTTAGGTGTTCTACACCACCTGTGTTAGGGGGTAACACTCCACCTGTGTTAGGGGGTAACACTCCACCTGTGTTAGGGGTTCTACACCACCTGTGTTAGGTGTTCTACACCACCTGTGTTAGGGGTTCTACACCACCTGTGTTAGGTGTTCTACACCACCTGTGTTAGGTGTTCTACACCACTGTGTTAGGGGTTCTACACCACCTGTGTTAGGGGGTAACACTCCACCTGTGTTAGGGTGTTCTACACCACCTGTGTTAGGGGGTAACACTCCACCTGTGTTAGGGTGTTCTACACCACCTGTGTTAGGGGGTAACACTCCACCTGTGTTAGGGTGTTCTACACCACCTGTGTTAGGGGTTCTACACCACCTGTGTTAGGGGGTAACACTCCACCTGTGTTAGGGTGTTCTACACCACCTGTGTTAGGGTGTTCTACACCACCTGTGTTAGGTGTTCTACACCACCTGTGTTAGGTGTTCTACACCACTGTGTTAGGGGTTCTACACCACCTGTGTTAGGGGGTAACACTCCACCTGTGTTAGGGTGTTCTACACCACCTGTGTTAGGTGTTCTACACCACTGTGTTAGGGGTTCTACACCACCTGTGTTAGGGGGTAACACTCCACCTGTGTTAGGGGGTAACACTCCACCTGTGTTAGGGGGTAACACTCCACCTGTGTTAGGGGGTAACACTCCACCTGTGTTAGGGTGTTCTACACCACTGTGTTAGGGGTTCTACACCACCTGTGTTAGGGTGTTCTACACCACCTGTGTTAGGTGTTCTACACCACCTGTGTTAGGGGTTCTACACCACCTGTGTTAGGGGGTAACACTCCACCTGTGTTAGGGGGTAACACTCCACCTGTGTTAGGGGGTAACACTCCACCTGTGTTAGGGGGTAACACTCCACCTGTGTTAGGTGTTCTACACCACTGTGTTAGGGGTTCTACACCACCTGTGTTAGGGGGTAACACTCCACCTGTGTTAGGGTGTTCTACACCACTGTGTTAGGGGTTCTACACCACCTGTGTTAGGGGGTAACACTCCACCTGTGTTAGGGGGTAACACTCCACCTGTGTTAGGGGTTCTACACCACCTGTGTTAGGTGTTCTACACCACCTGTGTTAGGGTGTTCTACACCACCTGTGTTAGGGGGTAACACTCCACCTGTGTTAGGGGGTAACACTCCACCTGTGTTAGGTGTTCTACACCACCTGTGTTAGGGTGTTCTACACCACTGTGTTAGGGGTTCTACACCACCTGTGTTAGGGGTTCTACACCACCTGTGTTAGGGGGTAACACTCCACCTGTGTTAGGGGGTAACACTCCACCTGTGTTAGGGTGTTCTACACCACTGTGTTAGGGGTTCTACACCACCTGTGTTAGGGTGTTCTACACCACTGTGTTAGGGGTTCTACACCACCTGTGTTAGGTGTTCTACACCACCTGTGTTAGGTGTTCTACACCACCTGTGTTAGGTGTTCTACACCACCTGTGTTAGGGGGTAACACTCCACCTGTGTTAGGGGGTAACACTCCACCTGTGTTAGGGTGTTCTACACCACCTGTGTTAGGGTGTTCTACACCACTGTGTTAGGGGTTCTACACCACCTGTGTTAGGGGGTAACACTCCACCTGTGTTAGGGGTTCTACACCACCTGTGTTAGGGGTTCTACACCACCTGTGTTAGGGGGTAACACTCCACCTGTGTTAGGGGGTAACACTCCACCTGTGTTAGGGTGTTCTACACCACCTGTGTTAGGGGTTCTACACCACCTGTGTTAGGGGGTAACACTCCACCTGTGTTAGGGTGTTCTACACCACCTGTGTTAGGGGTTCTACACCACCTGTGTTAGGTGTTCTACACCACCTGTGTTAGGGGGTAACACTCCACCTGTGTTAGGGGTTCTACACCACCTGTGTTAGGGGTTCTACACCACCTGTGTTAGGTGTTCTACACCACCTGTGTTAGGGTGTTCTACACCACCTGTGTTAGGTGTTCTACACCACCTGTGTTAGGGGTTCTACACCACCTGTGTTAGGGGTTCTACACCACCTGTGTTAGGTGTTCTACACCACCTGTGTTAGGTGTTCTACACCACCTGTGTTAGGTGTTCTACACCACCTGTGTTAGGGTGTTCTACACCACCTGTGTTAGGGGTTCTACACCACCTGTGTTAGGGGTTCTACACCACCTGTGTTAGGGGTTCTACACCACCTGTGTTAGGGGTTCTACACCACCTGTGTTAGGGGTTCTACACCACCTGTGTTAGGGGTTCTACACCACCTGTGTTAGGGGTTCTACACCACCTGTGTTAGGGGGTAACACTCCACCTGTGTTAGGGGGTAACACTCCACCTGTGTTAGGGGTTCTACACCACCTGTGTTAGGGGGTAACACTCCACCTGTGTTAGGGGTTCTACACCACCTGTGTTAGGTGTTCTACACCACCTGTGTTAGGGGTTCTACACCACCTGTGTTAGGTGTTCTACACCACCTGTGTTAGGTGTTCTACACCACCTGTGTTAGGGGTTCTACACCACCTGTGTTAGGGGGTAACACTCCACCTGTGTTAGGGGTTCTACACCACCTGTGTTAGGGGTTCTACACCACCTGTGTTAGGGGTTCTACACCACCTGTGTTAGGGGGTAACACTCCACCTGTGTTAGGGGTTCTACACCACCTGTGTTAGGGGTTCTACACCACCTGTGTTAGGGGTTCTACACCACCTGTGTTAGGGGGTAACACTCCACCTGTGTTAGGGGTTCTACACCACCTGTGTTAGGGGGTAACACTCCACCTGTGTTAGGGGTTCTACACCACCTGTGTTAGGGGTTCTACACCACCTGTGTTAGGGGTTCTACACCACCTGTGTTAGGGGTTCTACACCACCTGTGTTAAGTGGTAACACTCCACCTGTGTTAGGGGTTCTACACCACCTGTGTTAGGGGGTAACACTCCACCTGTGTTAGGGGGTAACACTCCACCTGTGTTAGGGGGTAACACTCCACCTGTGTTAGGGGTTCTACACCACCTGTGTTAGGGGTTCTACACCACCTGTGTTAGGGGTTCTACACCACCTGTGTTAGGGGTTCTACACCACCTGTGTTAGGGGGTAACACTCCACCTGTGTTAGGGTGTTCTACACCACCTGTGTTAGGGTGTTCTACACCACCTGTGTTAGGGGGTAACACTCCACCTGTGTTAGGGGTTCTACACCACCTGTGTTAGGGGTTCTACTTCACCTGTGTTAGGGGGTAACACTCCACCTGTGTTAGGGGGTAACACTCCACCTGTGTTAGGGTGTTCTACACCACCTGTGTTAGGGTGTTCTACACCACCTGTGTTAGGGTGTTCTACACCACCTGTGTTAGGGTGTTCTACACCACCTGTGTTAGGGGGTTCTACACCACCTGTGTTAGGGGGTTCTACACCACCTGTGTTACACCTTCTGTGTCAAGTGTTATGACAGCTCGTGTGTGTAGAATGTTCTCTCCTCGTTTCCCCCCGTGTTGATGGGGCGCTAAAGCCCATGTGTATGTGCTTGTGTCGCAGTGGCCCGTAACACCCTGGCTTGGTGGGGAGATGGGGGTGATGGGACGCTCCCTACACCCTATTATATATATATATATATATATATATATATATATATATATATATATATATATATATATATATATATATATATATATATATTCCTATGAGTCCACGGGAAAATGAAACACGAAAAGTTCCCAAGTGCACTTTCGTGTAATAATCACATCATCAGGGGAGACACAAGAGAGAAATATAACAGTCAGTTGATATACAACGAAGAGACGAAGCTAGGACGCCATTTGCTAAACATGTTTACCAAATGGCGTCCTAGCTTCGTCTCTTCGATGTGTATCAACTCACTGTTATATTTCTCTCTTGTGTCTTCCCTGATGATGTGATTATTACACGAAAGTGCACTTGGGAACTTTTCGTGTTTCATTTTCCCCGTGGACTCATAGTAATATCTTGATCACGCGCAAAATTGTGATCCTTCCCAACATATATATATGTGTGTATATATATATATATATATATATATATATATATATATATATATATATATATATATATATATATATATATATATATATATACACCCTAGACTGAGCTAGGTACCCATTTTATCAACTAAACCTCTGAGGGTCGATGATGAACAGCTGGGTTGACTGTGGACCGACTGACACAACCAGGATTCGAACCTATGCGCTTGACCCTGGGCGGGACCCGTGCTCGCATGACGGTCAGTAACGCTGTTACAAGACCACTGTAACAATAAGGACTTCCTCCCCCGTGTGTTACTAAATGGACACAGCCTTATTTACTTTGACGTTACGCATCGTGACGTATTTTACGTTACGCATCGTGACGTATTTTACGTTACGCATCGTGACGTATTTTAAGTTACGAATCGTGGCGTATTTTAAGTTACGTATCGTGGCGTATTTTAAGTTACGCATCGTGACGTATTTTACGTTACGTATCGTGACGTATTTTAAGTTACGTATCGTGGCGTATTTTAAGTTACGCATCGTGACGTATTTTAAGTTACGAATCGTGACGTATTTTAAGTCACGTATCGTGACGTATTTTAAGTTACGCATCGTGGCGTATCTTAAGTTACGCATCGTGACGTATTTTAAGTTACGCATCGTGGCGTATTTTAAGTTACGCATCGTGGCGTATTTTACGTTACGCATCGTGGCGTATTTTACGTTATGTATCGTGGCGTATTTTGTTACGCATCGTGACGTATTTTAAGTTACGCATCGTGGCGTATTTTACGTTACGCATCGTGGCGTATTTTACGTTATGTATCGTGGCGTATTTTGTTACGCATCGTGACGTATTTTAAGTTACGCATCGTGGCGTATTTTACGTTACGTATCGTGACGTATTTCAAGTCACGTATGTATGCATTTTTCTTTAAGTTACGTATTTTTCTTCAAGTTCAAACTATCAGTCGAGAGTTTTAATTAGATATATTTCTTTTAATCAAATGTCTGAACAAAGTGTAAGAAAATGGAGGGAGGGTGGTGGGTTGGGGATTTTAAAGGCCAATTTAATTGGGATTAATTATTTTCGAGGAGTTTGGGGCATTTAAGTGCGATCCATCAGGTGTCAGAGCGGAGGGAACCCGGATAGCGGAGGAAAACGGGAAAATATACGGGGAGAGTAGAAAACGGGAAAATTCAAGAAGAAAACGAGAAATACGGGAAGGATAGAAAACGGGAAAATGCAGGAAGCGTAGAAAATAAGAAGTACAGGAAGTGTAGAAAACGAGAAAATACAGAAAGGGTAGAAAACGAGAAAATACAGGAAGGGTAGAAAACGAGAAAATACAGGAAGGGTAGAAAATAAGAAGTACAGGAAGGGTAGAAAACGAGATGTACAGGAAGGGTAGAAAACGAAAAAATACAGGAAGGGTAGAAAATTGGGAAATACACAGGAAGGATAGAAAACGAGAAAATACAGGAAGAGTAGAAAACGAGAAAAAAAATATTACACGAAGGCGGAAGAAAACGAGAAAAAAAATGATACACCAACGCGGAAGAAAACGAGAAAAACTAATATAACAGGAAGGTTAGAAAACGAGAATCGTAACAGCGGGTGGAGTGCCAGGGAGGGAAAGAGGGAGGGAGATGGGAGAGGAAGGAGGGAGGGGAGACTGTTGGAGAGGGAGGAAGGGAGTGAGGGAGATGAGGGAGGGAGGGAGTGAGGGAGATGGGAGAGGGAGGGAGTGAGGGAGATGGGAGAGGGAGGGAAAGAGGGAGGAGTGAGGGAGATGGGAGAGGGAGGGAGTGAGGGGAGACTGTTGGAGAGGGAGGGGAGACTGTTGGAGAGGGAGGGAAGGAGTGAGGGAGATGAGGAAGGAGGGGAGACTGTTGGAGAGGGAGGGAAGGAGTGAGGGAGATGAGGAAGGAGGGGAGACTGTTGGAGATGGATTTCTCGTGCTGTTAATTCGTTAAGGGAGCTCAAAGTAACCTTCTCCCTCCTCCCTCAGCCATGTTGGTGGCGAGGCCGCCGCCACAGTCGACATGATGAAGATGGATCGCCCCCCTTCCCCCCCCAGCCTTATTTCCTCACCCCGTTTTCCTTCTTTCATCGTTTTCTTTTCTCTTTTGTTTTGTTTTTTTTCAAGTTTTGACCCGTGAGATATTGTGTGCTGTATCTATCTGTTTCTCTGTCTGTCTGTCTGTCTGTCTATCTATCTCTGTCTATTTATCTATATTTATTTATCTATCTATCTGTCTGTCTGTCTATTTATCTACCTGTATCTATCTATCTGTCTATCTGTGTATCTATCTATCTCTATTTATCTACTTGTATCTATCTATCTATGTCTGTTTATCTACCTGTATCTATCTATGTCTATTTATCTACCTGTATCTATCTGTCTATCTATCTGTCTCTCTATCTATCTATTTATCTATCTATCTTTATATCTATCTATCAGTCTTTATCTACCTGTATCTATCTATCGATCTGTCTGTCTGTCTATCTATTTATCAGTCCATCTATCTATCTATTTATCTATCTATCTGTCTATCTATCTCAGCGCCACAGTATACAGTAAACCACGATATACCCGGGAGAGCCACCCATTTTTTGGGAGAAGGACAGAGACTTCCGCTCATGATTTATATGAATATATATATATATATATATATATATATATATATATATATATATATATATATATATATATATATATATATATATCGCTCGTCCTCAAGGCGTCCAATATGAAAATATACCATGTAACGGTTTTGCATATATTAGCATATTTTAGCATATTTTTCGTTATCAATTTTCCTTCTACCTCTTCTTCTTCTTCTTCTTCTCTCTCTCTCTCTCTCTCTCTCTCTCTCTCTCTCTCTCTCTCTCTCTCTCTCTCTCTCTCTCTCTCTCTCTCTCTCACAAGTCTGGCATATTTTGAATATATTGAAAGGAATCCTCCAGGGGGGGGGGGGGGGGGGGGGGGGGGGGGGGGGGGGGGGCAGAGGTATGTCAAAGCCGGACTCGAGAATTTCTGGATATATTTGTAATGTAGGGGGGAGGTGGCCTCGTCCATGGTGGGGGAATTTAGGGATATATATATATATATATATATATATATATATATATTCCTATGAGTCCACAGGGGAAAATGAAACACGATAAGTTCCCAAGTGCACTTTCGTGTAATAATCACATCATCAGGGGAGACACAAGAGAGAAATATAACAGTCAGTTGATATACATCGAAGAGACGAAGCGTCCTATGTAGATAGATAGATATGTTTATAGATAGATAGATAGATATGTGCCGTAGCCTGAGCCAGGTACCCATTTTATCGACCAAACCCCCGTAGGGGTGGATGATGAACAGCTGGGTTGACTGTGGGCCGACTGCCGCCACCCGGATTCGAACCTGTGCTACGCCACCACCACCACTACGGATGATTGTCAGGGATGGCGGAGGGGCGGTGTCCTAGCTGCTAGGGATGGCGGAGGGGCGGTGTCCTAGCTGCTAGGGATGACGGAGGGGCGGTGTCCTAGCTGCTAGAGATGGCGGAGGGGCGGGTCCTAGCTGCTAGGGATGGCGGAGGGGCGGTGTCCTAGCTGCTAGGGATGACGGAGGGGCGGTGTCCTAGCTGCTAGGGATGACGGAGGGGCGGTGTCCTAGCTGCTAGGGATGGCGGAGGGGCGGTGTCCTAGCTGCTAGGGATGGCGGAGGGGCGGGTCCTAGCTGCTAGGGATGGCGGAGGGGCGGTGTCCTAGCTGCTAGGGATGACGGAGGGGCGGTGTCCTAGCTGCTAGGGATGACGGAGGGGCGGTGTCCTAGCTGCTAGGGATGGCGGAGGGGCGGTGTCCTAGCTGCTAGGGATGGCGGAGGGGCGGTGTCCTAGCTGCTAGGGATGGCGGAGGGGCGGTGTCCTAGCTGCTAGGGATGACGGAGGGGCGGTGTCCTAGTTGCTAGGGATGGCGGAGGGGCGGTGTCCTAGCTGCTAGGGATGGCGGAGGGGCGGTGTCCAAGCTGCTAGGGATGGCGGAGGGGCGGTGTCCTAGCTGCTAGGGATGACGGAGGGGCGGGTCCTAGCTGCTAGGGATGGTGGAGGGGGCGGATCCTAGCTGCTAGGGATGGCGGGAGGGGCGGTGTCCTAGCTGCTAGGGATGGCGGGAGGGGCGGTGTCCTAGCTGCTAGGGATGACGGAGGGGCGGTGTCCTAGCTGCTAGGGATGGCGGAGGGGCGGTGTCCTAGCTGCTAGGGATGACGGAGGGGCGGTGTCCTAGCTGCTAGGGATGGCGGGAGGGGCGGTGTCCTAGCTGCTAGGGATGACGGAGGGGCGGTGTCCTAGCTGCTAGGGATGGCGGAGGGGCGGTGTCCTAGCTGCTAGGGATGGCGGAGGGGCGGTGTCCTAGCTGCTAGGGATGGCGGGAGGGGCGGTGTCCTAGCTGCTAGGGATGGCGGAGGGGCGGTGTCCTAGCTGCTAGGGATGGCTGAGGGGCGGGTCCTAGCTGCTAGGGATGGCGGAGGGGCGGGTCCTAGCTGCTAGGGATGGCGGAGGGGCGGGTCCTAGCTGCTAGGGATGACCAGGGGAGGTGTAGTTTGCTGAGCGCTACGCCCGTTGTAACCCCTCGTAATGGCACGATCTCCCCCTTGGCTCGTTACTAGTAAGTAGTTAGGTCGTCACTAGTAGTTAGGTCGTTGCTAGTAGTTAGGTAGTTACTAGTAGTTAGGTCGTTACTACTAAGTAGTTAGGTAGTTACTAGTAGTTAGGTCGTTACTAGTAGTTAGCTCGTTACTAGTAAGTAGTTAGGTCGTCACTAGTAGTTAGGTAGTTACTAGTAGTTAGGTCGTTACTAGTAGTTAGCTCGTTACTAGTAAGTAGTTAGGTCGTCACTAGTAGTTAGGTAGTTACTAGTAGATAGGTCGTTACTAGTAGTTAGGTCGTTACTAGTAGTTAGGTAGTTACTAGTAGTTAGGTAGTTACTAGTAGTTAGGTCGTTACTAGTAGTTAGGTAGTTACTAGTAGTTAGGTCGTTACTAGTAGTTAGGTCGTTACTAGTAGTTAGGTAGTTACTAGTAGTTAGGTCGTTACTAGTAGTTAGGTCGTTACTAGTAGTTAGGTAGTTACTAGTAGTTAGGTCGTTACTAGTAGTTAGGTCGTTACTACTAAGTAGTTAGGTAGTTACTAGTAGTTAGGTCGTTACTAGTAGTTAGGTCGTTACTACTAAGTAGTTAGGTAGTTACTAGTAGTTAGGTAGTTACTAGTAGTTAGGTCGTTACTAGTAGTTAGGTCGTTACTACTAAGTAGTTAGGTAGTTACTAGTAGTTAGGTCGTTACTAGTAGTTAGGTCGTTACTAGTAGTTAGGTAGTTACTAGTAGTTAGATCGTTACTAGTAGTTAGGTCGTTACTACTAAGTAGTTAGGTAGTTACTAGTAGTTAGGTCGTTACTAGTAGTTAGGTCGTTACTAGTAGTTAGGTAGTTACTAGTAGTTAGGTCGTTACTAGTAGTTAGGTCGTTACTAGTAGTTAGGTAGTTACTAGTAGTTAGGTCGTTACTAGTAGTTAGGTCGTTACTACTAAGTAGTTAGGTAGTTACTAGTAGTTAGGTCGTTACTAGTAGTTAGGTCGTTACTACTAAGTAGTTAGGTAGTTACTAGTAGTTAGGTAGTTACTAGTAGTTAGGTCGTTACTAGTAGTTAGGTCGTTACTACTAAGTAGTTAGGTAGTTACTAGTAGTTAGGTCGTTACTAGTAGTTAGGTCGTTACTAGTAGTTAGGTAGTTACTAGTAGTTAGATCGTTACTAGTAGTTAGGTCGTTACTACTAAGTAGTTAGGTAGTTACTAGTAGTTAGGTCGTTACTAGTAGTTAGGTCGTTACTAGTAGTTAGGTAGTTACTAGTAGTTAGGTAGTTACTAGTAGTTAGGTCGTTACTAGTAGTTAGGTAGTTACTAGTAGTTAGGTCGTTACTAGTAGTTAGGTCGTTACTAGTAGTTAGGTAGTTACTAGTAGTTAGGTAGTTAGACGTTGTTTGTTACTCTTTGCTAATTACTTGTGCGTAGTTAAGGCTTATTAAGAAATGAAAAAAGACGAATTTCGATCGATGTTGCTAAGGTCCAAAGTTCACGGTAGGGACCCGTTGTATTTACCCTCACGACGTCGTGTGGGGAAGGCCGTCTGTGGTGGTACTGACGCGTAGAGAGAGAGAGAGAGAGAGAGAGAGAGAGAGAGAGAGAGAGAGAGAGAGAGAGAGAGAGAGAGAGAGAGAGAGAGGTTCGTTTCTACCGTGTCCCTTCTCCTTGGACATGTGTTGATCTTGCTCTATTTTTTCGTACCCACACACACATACACTCGTACCCACACACACATACACTCGTACCCACACACACATACACTCGTACCCACACACACATACACTCGTACCCACACACACATACACTCGTACCCACACACACATACACTCGTACCCACACACACATGCACTCGTACCCACACACACATACACTCGTACCCACACACACATACACTCGTACCCACACACACATACACTCGTACCCACATAGACATACACTCGTACCCACACACACATACACTCGTACCCACACACAGACACACTCGTACCCACACAGACATACACACCCCAAAACGTGGTATACGCTTGTATGAAAATATGAACTTAACGTGTCAAAGATTTTTTTTCTTATATAGTTTAAGTGAACATCAAATTGTCCATGTAGGGTAAATTCTTGTCCACTTAGGAAATATTGTAAGTAAGTTTTCCACTTAATTGTTCTTCTCGTAAAGTGTGTCGTGTTGGGCAGATGGGTTTACGTTGATTTACGACGATGTCTGACCTTTCCAAGATAAATGATAATTTGGTCTATATCATCAAGATAAATGTGGACCATTTTTAATGTCTCCCAGAATAATTACGGCTCCAAAATGGATGTTAATTTGTGGTCATTAAAATGTGGATGGGGTAATTCCGAGGCAGCGAACATGTATCATGCTTTGTTGATTAGATGGGTTTGTTTGCGTGTGTTTGTTGTTCATGTTGTGTATGCGTGTTGGTGCGTTTGTTTACGTATGTGTATATGTGTATGGGTAAGGGTAGAGTGCGTGCCTAAGGTGTGTGTGTGTGTGTGTGTGTGTGTGTCAGTGTCTTGGAAGATGAGTGTGTGTGTGTGTGTATATCGTGTGTATTGTGTGTGTGTGTGTGTGTGTGTGTGTGTGTATGTGTAGTGTTATCTTATCTCATGGTGGATTTGTCAAGGGAAAGCAGGAACTTTAGACATGATTTTGGTGGAAGACTCTCTCTCTCTCTCTCTCTCTCTCTCTCTCTCTCTCTCTCTCTCTCTCTCTCTCTCTCTCTCTCTCTCGTTCTTAACTTAACACTCTAATATAATCTAGGTATTGTTCTGATAATGATGATCCCAGTCGTTGAGATTGTATATATATATATATATATATATATATATATATATATATATATATATATATATATACATGTTTACCAAATGGCGTCCTAGCTTCGTCTCTTCAATGTATATCAACTGACTGTTATATTTCTCTCTTGTGTCTCCCCTGATGATGTGATTATTACACGAAAGTGCACTTGGGAACTTTTCGTGTTTCATTTTCCCCGTGGACTCATAGGAATATATATATATAGATATAGATATAGATAGAGATAAGATTTAACTGTCGCCTTGTGCTGTTCAAAGCACCTAACTAGATAAGAGATGTCGTAAGGTAATTCATTCATTAAAAACCGTACAGTCATTAACTATGATGGTAAGCGCTGGGCAATTTGATTGGCCAATCGCTAATTAACTGCTTTTTGCGGAGGTTAACACAGAGGCGCCTCTGCCTTGTGTGAGGCTTCCACTTTTGTGGCTTATCTTTTATCTATTTTTATTTAACATTACTGATAAGCTGCTTTTAATTAGCGTAGTATCATGTCGTATGTGTAGTAGGTGTAGGTGTGCTGTGCCAGGTGTGTGGTGTCGTGTGTGTAGTAGGTGTAGGTGTGCTGTGCCAGGTGTGTGGTGTCGTGTGTGTAGTAGGTGTAGGTGTGTTGTGCCAGGTGTGTAGTGCCAGGGTCGACGGAGTGGGAGTGTCATATGTGGGTTGATGAGTGCCAGGTGTCGAGTGTTTGTGTGTCAGGTGTCGACTGGTTTGAGTGTCAGGTGTCGACTGGTTTGTGTGCCAGGTGTGGCCTGGTGTGGCCTCATGTGGCCAGGTGTGGCCTGGTCTGGCCTGGTTTAAATGCCAGGTGTCGACTGGTGTGTGTGTGCCAGATGTGGCCTGGTGTGGCCAGGTGTGGCCATGTGTGGCCTGGTGTGGCCAGGTGTGGCCTGGTGTGGCCAGGTGTGGCCAGGTATACCTAGAATATAAGCCCAACATTACCTCACGGTGGCCATGTCTTAACATGTCTTCCTCCCTCCCACACACAGACACCTTCACCTCCCCAAGCAGCGTCGTGGGCGTGAGGGGCGGTGGTCGGGAGGCCGTGGGCGTGAGGGTGGAGTCCTCCGCCCGCGACGGTGCCTCCAGGAGCTGCGGGTGGGGCTGGGTGGGGCTGGACAGCCAGTGCTTCCTCCTGGTGGAGGAGAAGGCCAGCTGGTCCCAGGCTGAGAGCTGGTGCCTGGGGCGCGAGAGCCACCTGGCTGCCGTCACCAGCCCGCAGGTGGCGACGCTACTCACACGCATGACCGCCCACAGGTAAGTCATGTGACCCCGTCTGTGACCCCGTCATGAGACCCGTCTGTGACCCCGTCATGAGGTAAGTCATGTGACCCCGTCTGTGACCCCGTCATGAGACCCGTCTGTGACCCCGTCATGAGGTAAGTCATGAGACCCGTCTGTGACCCCGTCATGAGACCCGTCTGTGACCCCGTCGTGAGGTAAGTCATGAGACCCCGTCTGTGACCCCGTCATGGGACCCGTCTGTGACCCCGTCGTGCACAAGGTGTGTCCAGAGTCTGACCCCCCCAGCCCTGGTTCTTCCCTTCTGACATCCCCTATAGGTAGATAGATAGATAAGTGGATAGATAGATCGATCGATAGATGGATAGATAGATAGATGGATATGATGGATAGATGGATAGGATGGGAATGGACAAGGGGGCAGGAAGAGGGAAGAGGCGAGAGGAGGAAAAAGGCGTCGTAACGGTCAAGACTCGTGTGGTTGGGCTCCACACGCCATCGATGGGAAGCGTGTGCCACGGGGGAGGAAGGGTGGTGTCCAATCTCTCGCGTGTCCAATCTCCCGTGGCTTGTGGGCGCACGCGGTCATCTCCATGAAACCACCAGTGACCACCAATTGATGCTTGTAGCGCAGGGCGAGGGGTTACTGGAGCTACAACAGCAGCATGGTGTTTGGCGGAAGGAGAAAGGATGAGCGAAGAGAGGTGGTAGCTGGAGATTTCCAAATAGAGCGGAAGGCCTTTGACTCTGGTCATAGAGTGCTACGCAGGGTATACGATAGGTGTTCCTCCATACTCAGCCGAGTGAAAAAAAAAACCCTCTCTCATAGATGTGATAAATACTACACACAACAGGAATGTTTACATCTCCACTACATCATCATGTAGAAGCATGTGGAAAGACTGTGTGTGTGTGTGTGTGTGGTGTTCATCTAGTCTGTTGGACTCCTGGGGCACCTACCTTCATCCTCTTTGTACTATCGCAGGGACAATCCGGGTGGTGTGGGTGGGGGGTGTTCTGAAATTGAGCAGTTAGAAATAAGTGATATTTGAGAGAGAGAGAGAGAGAGAGAGAGAGAGAGAGAGAGAGAGAGAGAGAGAGAGAGAGAGAGAGAGAGAGGAGAAACTTTGTTTTTCGCTATTGAATTTAACCCAGTTAACTGCTTCCTGAGTACGAGATGCTTTACGGGTCTGGACTAATTAATGGAGTATGTTCAGCGCGAGAAAAAGAACGAGGGTTCGAACGAGGCGTGGAAGAAAGGTGGGTTGAAATACGTGGAGCGGAATGCGTCGGTGTTAGAACGAGCAAGGGGTCGTTATGGGAGAGATGAGATGAATATGGGACATATCTATCGCCCAGGAAGAGCCATTGTTGAAAGGATGTGTGATGGCCAAATTGCGCCATCCACGTCAAGTGCAATGGACCAACTACGGTGGAAGTCATTATGCCGAAGAGTGTAAGGTTGCGTGGCGGCTGATCTATGAACGACTAGTGTAACTGGCGAATCAGTTTCCTTCGTCAGGTACCACAAATCGCTCACTCAGTTTGGGTATTAGGTTACTTGGTAAGTTGAGTGGAGCATCCGTAGGTGAATTCATTGTCGACTTCCCTGGGGAATATAGGGCTTCACTGTTGGTTATCTGGTGATCCAGGTGTTGGTTCTTGCAGTCCAGATGGAATCATGAAGCCTTTTTGGGGGCTGTGTATCCCCGCTCGATGGCTATGGAGAGGCGCTGACGCAGAAAACTGGCTGCTACCACTCCTTTGATTGGTTCGGAGAAGGCGACTAAAAGTGGAGGGAGCGGGGGGGTCTGGAAATCCTCCCCTCTCGTTTTTTTTTTTTCTATTCTTCCAAAAGAAGGAACAGAGAAGGGGGGCAGGTGAGGATATTCCCTCAAAGGCCCAGTCCTCTGTTCTTAACGCCTACCTCGCTAACGCGGGAAATGGCGAATAGTTTGAAAGAAAGAAAAGATATATATATATATATATATATATATATATATATATATATATATATATATATATATATATATATATATATATATATACAGTTTCTGTGGTGTAGGTAACATGACTACGTTTCACTGGTGAACAGAAGATGTGAAAGGTATCTTTGGCCTTTACTGATGAAAACCCTCGACTCTGAACTGACCCCTGGGCCTTTTACCTGCGACGAGAAGAACCCATCGGGGCCTTTTACGTACGACCGGAACTGACTCACAGGCCTTTTACGTACGACCGGAACTGACTCACAGGCCTTTTACGTACGACTGTCGTTGATTCAAAGGCCTTTTACTTGCGATTATAACTAACCTGTTTGCTATACGCCTCATACACTTAGGAAATGGAATATGTTTTACAATATGGGTCATGGATGATAGATATTGTAAATGTATGATTTTTTTCCCCATGTTGTTTACAAAAGAACGTCTGTGTTCTTTGATATTGTTTGGTATTGTTTACTAGGATATTTTGTGTATATATATTTCTTACTCTTGTTTACTTAGATGTGTCTGTTTTCTTAGATATTTTCTATACAGCTGTTTATCAAGAACCATGCATTTTATTGATATATTTTTTTTTACGGTTGTTTACAAGGAAATGTTTTTTATTGTATGATGCATTATTGGTTTTTTATGTGGTTGTGCACTAGAAAATGGGAATTGTGCTTACTACCTTACTTTCGCCTTTTGTTTTGCAAGAAACTCTATACCCCGTTTGATCCCACACACTTGACTACAGGTAAAGGACGGTTAAATCCTGTCGAGGTGGGTTCGATTAGTGGCCCACACAGCATCAGATCCTCTGATGGACCAACAGTCCTATGTAGAAAAGCCTTTTTGAAGCTCCAAAAAAGGAAGAAAAAAAAAAGAGAAGAGATTTTGCAATACGCGATCGCACCCTTTTTTTTTTCCAGAGTTCCACAGCCATATATTTCGTATCGAGTGTGTGTGTTTTTTTTTTTTTTGAACCATGGACTGTACGATACTAGGAGATGGTTTAAGGAAAAAAAATATTGGAATTTCCATATAGAATACAGAAATGGAATCCGTTTGCGGACTCCGTAAAACATTACGGATATATATATATATATATATATATATATATATATATATATATATATATATATATATATATATATATATATATGCGTATATATGTATATGTGCGTGCGTGGACGTGTATGTATGTACATGTGTATGTGGGTGGGTTGGGCCATTCTTTCGTCTGTTTCCTTGCACTACCTCGTTAACGAGGGAGACAGCAACAGATTATAATAAATAAGTATTATATATATATATATATATATATATATATATATATATATATATATATATATATATATATATATATATATATATATATTGGATGAGGTCACAGTGTTGCGCGTGATCTAGTATATGCATGAAACCACAGGAAAATGAAACGCGATAAGTTCCCAAGTGCACTTTCGTGTCATGATCACATCATCAGAGGAGATACAAGAATGAGATAGAAGACGTAGAACAGTTACTTGATATACAAGGAAGAGACGTAGCTAAGACGCCATAAATGTGTGTGTGTGTGTGTGTGTGTGTGTGTGTGTGTGTGTTCTATATTTAGACTCTGGGCAAGACTTTGAAGAAAATCTTTCCTTCCAGCGCTCATAAATTATTCTCATTTCAAAAGCAGAGCCTGACACAATATATTTTACCGTTGCATATATTTTTTTTTCTTTTTTCATACTATTCGCCATTTCCCGCGTTATCGAGGTAGCGTCAAGAACAGAGGACTGGACCTTTGAGGGAATATCCTCACCTGGCCCCCTTCTCTGTTCCTTCTTTTGGGGAAAATATATATATATATATATATATATATATATATATATATATATATATATATATATATATATATAAACAGTTCATAAATTGTTAAAATACATAACAGCGTTATCCAGTGCTAAGTAGTACACACCTTTATTAGCAAAATACAGCGTAATACAGGTACAGATACAGCTTACCTGCCTGTAATATGTGGATCACATTACAAGCAGTTGAATACCTGCAGGTCGTGGGGAAATGACTAGTTGGTAATGCACTTGCATTACCTCCCTGGCTGGATATGCAGTGCTGAGGCGCTGAAATAGTAAGCTGGCTGCTGCTCTCTCGTCCAAATTGCGATTTCAGTTCCCTGGGAATCACGGTTTGAGAAAGAGGAGCTCTCTCTCTCTCTCTCTCTCTCTCTCTCTCTCTCTCTCTCTCTCTCTCTCTCTCTCTCTCTCCAATGTTCCAGCTGAGCACTATGGGGGGGCCAAGAACCAACTGGGACCCAAAATGAATATGGTTCTAGGAGCTTCGTGTCATGCTTGCTTGCTTGCTTGCTTCTGCCTCCTGCTGTTCCTTGAAGTATGTGCATCATCACTACATTCACTTATGATGGCGACGTGTGTGTGTGTGTATATGTAGGTCTTGTACCGTAAGGGGCGCTGGTAGATGGTGGTGGAGGAGGTGGTGAAGGTCTGTAGCAATACCTAGGTCACCTGGGTCGATGTGAGGTACAAGGGAGGAGGAGGAGGAGGAGGAGTTGAGGGAGAGGGAAGGCGTGACTGTACCTTCACTCATGTGGAGTCTTGGGCATGATCGTACGTGGGTGGAGGATGGCTTGGTTCAGTAATGGCTGAGGTCTGGTTCCGGTGTGACTGAAGGTTTGTTTCAGTCTGGCTGAGGTTTTGGTCCAGCTTGACTGAAGCTGTCTTTCAGTCCAGCTAAGGTTTGGTTCCAGCTTGACTGAAGCTGTGTTCAGTCTGACTGAAGTTTTGGTCCAGCTTGACTGAAGCTGTGTTCAGTCTGACTGAAGTTTTGGTCCAGCTTGACTGAAGCTGTGTTTCAGTCCAGCTAAGGTTTGGTTCCAGCTTGACTGAAGCTGTGTTCAGTCTGACTGAGGTTTTGGTCCAGCTTGACTGAAGCTGTGTTCAGTCTGACTGAAGTTTTGGTCCAGCTTGACCGAAGCTGTGTTCAGTCTGACTGAAGTTTTGGTCCAGCTTGACCGAAGCTGTGTTCAGTCTGACTGAGGTTTTGGTCCAGCTTGACTGAAGCTGAGCCTTTTTTCCCCCCTGATGAGTTATATACCTGCAGCTTGGCATGTAGGTGTGAGCAGGTGAGGGACGACTGAGTCACAGACGTATGCCAGACCCTTTGCCACCGAGGGCCTCCAAGGGCGTCGCATCCACACCTGCAGGTCTCCGCCAGGCCCTCTGGAAGCAAGCAAAGCCACGTCCCCCGAAGGCTCCTGCAGGAGACGCGCTGAACACGACGGGAGTCGAACTGGGGAGGTTGGCATGTCTCCATGTGCCAGTCATGTGAATGGAAGGAAAGGTTTGAGTCAGGATTTGTGGATGATGATGGGGTTCCCGTCGTGTGTGTGTGTGTGTGTGTGTGTGTGTGTGTGTGTGTGTGTGGCCGCCTCATGTTTGGAGGAGGAGGGGGAGGGAGGGGAGGAGGAAGAAGAGGAGGAGGAGGAAGAAGAAGAGGAGGAGGAGGAGGAGGAGGAGGAAGAGAAGGGGGAGGATGAAGAAGAAGAAGAAGAAGAAGAAGAAGAAGAAGAAGAAGAGGAGGAGGAGGAGGAGGAGGAGGAGGAAGAGGAGGAAGAAGAAGAAGAAGAAGAAGAAGAAGAAGAAGAAGAAGAAGAAGAAGAAGAAGAAGAAGAAGAGGAGGAGGAGGAAGAGGAAGAAGAGGAGGAGGAGACGTAAGTGTGTGTGTGTGTGTGTGTGTGAGAGAGAGAGAGAGAGAGAGAGAGAGAGAGAGAGAGAGAGAGAGAGAGAGAGAGAGAGAGAGAGAGAGAGGAGCCGTTGTCTTGGCTGGGGGCGACATCATGGATGCATTCCCAGGACAGTGTCGGTACGTGGTAACATCCATCCCATCCATCTCTCTCTCTCTCTCTCTCTCTCTCTCTCTCTCTCTCTCTCTCTCTCTCTCACACACACACACACACACACACACACACACACTTGACAGATGATACGTACGATGCCCACATCGAACACGAACACAAAGCCATCCTTGGTCGAGGTGATTTTGACTTGGGTCGCCACGGTGCAGTATGGTAGTACAGGGGAAAAAAAGGCAAAAAAAGAACCAAAAGAAAAAGAAAAATTTTGTTCTGTTTCCATATAGTTAACTAGATGAACTGAGGTAGACCACCACACCCTCCTTATCCACCCTACTCCACCCTACTCCACCACCCCAGCTACCCCACCCAAATCTCCCCTCCCCCCAACACCCAACAGCTTGTTGCGAAGCGTATTTGCAAATGCTGTTTTTGCCCATCGAACTGATCACTCGTGTGTGTGTGTGTGTGTGTGTGTGTGTGTGTGTGTGTGTGTGTAAGTACGTGGCCGGGCATTACAGCGGACCACGAGGCCTGAAATACTGTAGGGCCATCATTTCAGCATCAGTTTGTGCCTGAAGCCGATTTTTTTGTGTGTGTGTGAATTCAGTTGATCGGGTTATCGGATATGCAGATACTTTACGCCTGAGGAGATATGGTAATTAGTCCCGGTCAGACAATGGCCCATTGAAATGGGAACAGGATCTGGTCAGGTGTATGGTTAGGAGTTTGTATAGTGTAGCTGACCTGGTCTGACGTGTTGTGTCGAGGTTGTGTGTGTGTGTGTGTGTGTGTGTGTAGTTCTGTGGTGTGGTAGATGTGGTGTGGTAGGTGTGGTTTGTTAGGTGTGGTTTGGTTTGTGTGGTTTGGTAGGTGTGGTTTGGTAGGTGTGGTTTGGTAGATGTGGTTTGGTAGGTGTGGTGTGGTGTGGTAGGTGTGGTTTGGTAGGTGTGGTGTGGTAGGTGTGGTTTGGTTGGTGTGGTTTGGTAGATGTGGTGTGGTAGGTGTGGTTTGGTAGGTGTGGTTTGGTAGGTGTGGTGTGGTAGATGTGGTTTGGTAGGTGTGGTTTGGTAGGTGTGGTTTGGTAGATGTGGTGTGGTTGGTGTGCTGTGGTAGGTGTGGTGTGGTAAGTGTGGTTTGGTAGGTGTGGTGTGGTAGGTGTGGTGTGGTAGGTGTGGTTTGGTAGGTGTGGTTTGGTTGGTGTGGTGTGGTAGATGTGGTGTGGTAGGTGTGGTTTGGTAGATGTGGTGTGGTAGATGTGGTGTGGTAGGTGTAGTTTGGTAGGTGTGGTGTGGTAGATGTGGTGTGGTAGGTGTGGTTTGGTAGGTGTGGTTTGGTTGGTGTGGTTTGGTAGATGTGGTGTGGTAGGTGTGGTTTGGTAGGTGTGGTTTGGTTGGTGTGGTTTGGTAGATGTGGTGTGGTAGGTGTGGTGTGGTAGATGTGGTGTGGTAAGTGTGGTGTGGTAGGTGTGGTGTGGTAGGTGTGGTATGGTAAATGTGGTGTGGTAGATGTGGTGTGGTAGATATGGTGTGGTGGTAGATACGGTATGGTAGATGTGGTGTGGTGGTAGATGCGGTATGGTAGATGTGGTGTGCTGGTAGATGTGGTGTGGTGGTAGATGTGGTGTAGTGGTAGATGTGGTGTGGTGGTAGATGTGGTGTGGTGGTAGATGTGGTGTGGTGGTAGATGTGGTGTGGTGGTAGATGCGGTATGGTAGATGTGGTGTGGTGGTAGATGCGGTATGGTAGATGTGGTGTAGTGGTAGATGTGGTGTGGTGGTAGATGTGGTGTGGTGGTAGATACGGTATGGTAGATGTGGTGTGGTGGTAGATGCGGTATGGTAGATGTGGTGTAGTGGTAGATGCGGTATGGTAGATGTGGTGTAGTGGTAGATGTGGTGTGGTGGTAGATGTGGTGTGGTGGTAGATGTGGTGTGTAGACTCCTGTGGTGTGTAAGGTTTTATGTGCGTGTTCTTGTTGGGATCTGGCCACGCAGTGCTTTCAGCCAACACTTCGTTGGCTGTCAAGTGTCAGTCTTTTGGCCCAGGCCGGCTGTCTCTCCTTCCTGGCCTCACATGTTATGTCAAAGCTTATCTGTGTAAGGAAGAGGGGTCAAGTTGTAGCAGCTACGGCAAAAAGATATGGTGAACCACAGCTAAGCGTCGCCAGTGAAGACATAGATATCATAGCGGCCCACCCTGAGCGTCGCCAGTGAAGACATAGATATCATAGCGGCCCACCCTGAGCGTCGCCAGTGAAGACATAGATATCATAGCGGCCCACCCTGAGCGTCGCCAGTGAAGACATAGATATCATAGCGGCCCACCCTGAGCGTCGCCAGTGAAGACATAGATATCATAGCGGCCCACCCTGAGCGTCGCCAGTGAGGACATAGATATCATAGCGGCCCACCCTGAGCGTCGCCAGTGAAGACATAGATATCATAGCGGCCCACCCTGAGCGTCGCCAGTTGAGGACATAGTATCATAGCGGCCCACCCTGAGCGTCGCCAGTGAAGACATAGATATCATAGCGGCCCACCCTGAGCGTCGCCAGTGAAGACATAGATATCATAGCGGCCCACCCTGAGCGTCGCCAGTGAGGACATAGATATCATAGCGCCTACCCTGAGCGTCGCCAGTGAAGACATAGATATCATAGCGGCCCACCCTGAGCGTCGCCAGTGAAGACATAGATATCATAGCGGCCCACCCTGAGCGTCGCCAGTGAAGACATAGATATCATAGCGGCCTACCCTGAGCGTCGCCAGTGAAGACATAGATATCATAGCGGCCCACCCTGAGCGTCGCCAGTGAAGACATAGATATCATAGCGGCCCACCCTGAGCGTCGCCAGTGAGACATAGATATCATAGCGGCCCTACCCTGAGCGTCGCCAGTGAAGACATAGATATCATAGCGGCCCACCCTGAGCGTCGCCAGTGAGGACATAGATATCGTAGCGGCCCACCCTGAGCGTCGCCAGTGAAGACATAGATATCATAGCGGCCCACCCTGAGCGTCGCCAGTGAAGACATAGGTATCATAGCGGCCTACCCTGAGCGTCGCCAGTGAAGACATAGATATCATAGCGGCCCACCCTGAGCGTCGCCAGTGAAGACATAGATATCATAGCGGCCCACCCTGAGCGTCGCCAGTGAAGACATAGATATCATAGCGGCCCACCCTGAGCGTCGCCAGTGAAGACACAGATATCATAGCGGCCCACCCTGAGCGTCGCCGGTGAAGACATAGGTATCATAGCGGCCCCCTACCCGCCGCCTTAGGTTGCCAGCGGCCTCCCGACGGTGTAATTATGTGGCGCCGCGGCTCCCCGGGTATTTCATTACCCACCTTTATTAATAATGCTTCAGTTGGGGGTGTCATGGGGGAGGCACGTGTGCCAAGTCGGTCGCCTTAGTTAGAAAAGTTTTGTAATACTGGAAGCTTACACGAGGACAGAATGGAGAGAGAGAGAGGTGGGTCACCATTTTCTGAACCTTTCCATTTTCCAAAACCCGTTCCAAAATATTCCTCTATTTTGCCCCCACGTAAACTATTTGCTAACGACACGACACAAGGCGTGGCCTTCAGCGAACGCTGGTGTAGGGGAGGAAGATGGGAGTCTTATAGCGTAATAGTATATAGTGTGGAGTATAGTATAGTATAGGAGTATTATAGGAAACCATCTCCTTCATATGACATGGTAGGAGAGGGTTGGGATTCGGCACTTGGGGTCCAGCCCCCACCCTGAGGCGTAGGGAATTCCTTTATGACAAGAATTCTCTTTTGTTTTTTCATTACTTGCGTCTATGGTCGAGAATTCCTTTCTCTTTTTTCTCTCTCTCTCTCTCTCTCTCTCTCTCTCTCTCTCTCTCTCTCTCTCTCTCTCTCTCTCTCTCTCCCTCTCTCTCTCCCTCTCTCTCTCTCTCTCTCTCTCTCTCTCTCTCTTTTCTCTTCTCTTTTACGTACCCGAATAAAGATGCGAGGAGAGGCGTGCGTTGGGTGTGTTGTCGACTTGAGGTGATGTAGGAGGGGAAGCAGGTGATGGTGTAGGGGCAACGGGAGAAACTGAGACGCGAAACGCTGTCATGTCAACTGTGCCTGGCTGGCCCCCCACTGTCTTGCCACACACCCTCCCCATCACCCACTGGAGAAATACAGACGCTTTGCACGGCCGCTGGGTCGTGTATAGGAGTAGATAGGAGACAGACGGTCCTATACGGGGGGTGACGAACACTCTGGAGCTTTTCCTTTCTGGAGGATAGAAGAAGAGGTCGACCAGTGTGAGTGGTCGCTGGGCGGCGTTCTCCCTGAGATCGGGATGCGTTGAACGCGTAAAGTGGCGGCGAGAGCTTTTGCGTGGAATGGAAGAAGGGGAGTGGCGTGATGACGGGACAATGGAACCGCTTCGAGTAATAGATGCGTTGGTGAGTGCTTCCTGAGCGAGGGAGGACTTCCAAAAGGCATTCCAAACACCCGACGTGCCCCTGGGAATCCCTGTGAAGGCCTTTGGGAAGACACAATGTCCCCACGTGCAATTGGACTCGCCTTGCATGTGGTTACTGAGGGAGAGGGGGAAAGCACTCGCCTTTATGGAGTGTCTGTTGTCATAATAGAAGGCGAATGGCGAGGTTGGCCTCATCCAGGCGCCTTCTCGATCCATCATGGAGTGCGGCTTTGAAGGTGAGGAGTCCAATAATAATTATATTAATAATGAGTACACGGGTAGCCCGTGTGAGTACACAGGTAGCCAGTGTGAGTACACGGGTAGCCAGTGTGAGTACACGGGTAGCCAGTGTGAGTACACGGGTAGCCAGTGTGAGTACACGGGTATGCCTGGGGATAGGGGAGAAAGAATACTTCCCACATATTCCATGCGTGTCGTAGAAGGCGACTAAAAGGGGAGGGAGCGGGGGCTGGAAATCCTCCCCTCTCTTTTTTTTTCTTAATTTTCCAAAAGAAGGAACAGAGAAGGGGGCCAGGTGAGGATATTCCCTCAAAGGCCCAGTCCTCTGTTCTTAACGCTACCTCTCTAATGCGGGAAGTGGCGAATAGTATGAAAGAAAAGAAAAAGAGTACGCGGGTAGCCAGTGTACGTAAAGTGAAGGTTTGGCTTTAAGGGAACAGGGGAAAACCTGAAGTGTCGAAGCGCTTTCGTATATTACATCGTGAAGACGATGGGGGGTAAAGAGAACCCGAGTTCAATATATCATCGGGGGGGGACACGCAAGGGGTCGGCAGACAGGTCAAAGGATTAAGGCACAGGTCACCCTCGAGGATTAAGGCACAGGTCACCCTCGAGGATTAAGGCACAGGTTACCCTCGAGGATTAAGGCACAGGTTACCCTCGAGGATTAAGGCGCAGGTCACCCTCGAGGATTAAGGCACAGGTCATCTTCGAGGACTAAGGCACAGGTCACCCTCGAGGATTAAGGCACAGGTCACCCTCGAGGATTAAGGCACAGGTCACCCTCGAGGATTAAGGCACAGGTTACCCTCGAGGATTAAGGCGCAGGTCACCCTCGAGGATTAAGGCACAGGTCATCTTCGAGGACTAAGGCACAGGTCACCCTCGAGGATTAAGGCACAGGTCACCCTCGAGGATTAAGGCACAGGTCACCCTCGAGGATTAAGGCACAGGTTACCCTCGAGGATTAAGGCGCAGGTCACCCTCGAGGATTAAGGCACAGGTCATCTTCGAGGACTAAGGCACAGGTCACCCTCGAGGACTAAGGCACAGGTCACCCTCGAAGACCTCACCCTCTCTCAAGGTACAAGATCAGGTCACCTTTCGTTCTGGGGAAAACGTCATTGATTTCCCCTTTTCTTTCACATAGAAGATTTATATATATAAACCAGTTTTCTGATTTATATAGATACCTTCACCATGTCTGAGGATAGACGATTTATATAGATACCTTCACTATGTCTGAGGATAGACGATTCGATAATGTATCTATCCGTGGTTGAGTTATTGATTGTAACAACTGTAGCATAGTTCCACTTTGATGACCAAAACCGCTAATGTGGATGATTAATCCATTAGATTATTGACCACACTACCACTACTTGTGTGTGTTGATTAACACCTCAACACACACACACGAAAGGACCTTATCAGTTTGACTGAATGTGAAACTGATAACACACTCCACAGGGAGGGAACATGGCATAGATAAACTGATAACACACTCCACAGGGAGGGAACATGGCACAGATAACACACTCCACAGGGAGGGAACATGGCACAGATAAACTGTCCCTTTTTGAGCACTTTACGTCATTTCTGATAAGACTTTTTCGTGACAGTATTGTGAATGGTCGAGAATCTATAATGCTGGCAAGAGTGAATTTCGGGGGGAAAAAAAATAGAAATTGGTTCATATTTCGAATACACACACACACACACACACACACACACACACACACACACACACACACACACGCAGACACACGCGCGATCAGGGACAGGCCAAACAGAGAGAGAGAGAGAGAGAGAGAGAGAGAGAGAGAGAGAGAGAGAGAGAGAGAGAGAGAGGTTACCTATGGACCGTCCGTGTTCGAGGACACCGCTTCTTTCCCTTCCCTTAGGTCTGTGTTCTTTGGTCTCTTAATGACGTACTCAAAGACCCCGTTTTCTGACTTTTAATGAGGACCATATGCATTCCTTCGTGGTCTTGGCCCTTTCCAGACCTCAGGGGGTCTGTACACACACACACACACATACAGTGGCTTCATGCCCAGTCGTTGTGGGGTCTTTGAGGGTAATGAGGGGAAAGGGCGGTTTTTCTTTTTTTTTTTTGGCTTTTAAGAAAGGGGTAATGGTGGAATGCAGAATGGCTTCGCGTGGGAGTAATGGTTTTCAATTAAGTTTCCTTGACAGTGGATGGGATAGAGGGCGAGGCTCAGTGTGTGTGAGAGAGAGGGAGGAGGTGAGTCAGTGAAGTGAGATGGGCCAAAAGTACCTTTCTTATTTTGCCAGACTGGAGGGAGTGGAGGGAAGGGAGGGAGGGAGTGGAGGGAAGGAGGGAAGGAGTGGAGGGGTGGATTTCGCTGGAGGGCGGTGATGGGGAAGAGCAGAGCGTCCGACTGGAAATGGTAAGTGATAAAGGTAATGAGATGGTCGAGTCTGGAAGGTACTGGAAGCCAAGGGGCCCAAGCCAGGATCTCACTAAGACTTGGGAGCCAGAAATAAGGCTTGGGAGCCAGACCTCACTAAGCCTTGGGAGCCAGAACTCAGCCTTGGGAGCCAGAGCCTTTGGAATATACTGCGGTCGTACACAAGCAAAACCCCGCAGGCCATCGACACAGGGAAGAAAGGTAGTGAGCGAGACGGTGTTGACTTCTATGAACAACTTTAGCATACGAAGAAGTACCAGAATGTTTGGTGTATCGATTATATTTGATGTTTAAGATGAAGAAATCGACAAGAATTATTGAATAGTTAGTTTAAATGATATGGCCTCGTAGAATACATTATTCCATCCGCTGAAAACAAAGGGTAGTCGATGCAGAACGTAACAAGGGCAATTCTTTTTTGGGTTTTTCCCCCCCATGGCTTCCCGTCGCTCACAAGTACATCTCTGCTTCTTTTAGAACATTGTTTAGGGAAGTGTTTGCAGAACCTTGTGGCTCACTTGGGCTCTGGAAGCCACTGAAAGTAGAACTGTGGTTCTACGTTGTTGACAAGACTGGAAGCCACTGAAAGTAGAACTGTGATTCTACGTTGTTGACAAGTCTGGAAGCCACTGAAAGTAGAACTGTGATTCTACGTTGTCCACAAGTCTGGAAGCCACTGAAAGTAGAACTGTGATTCTACGTTGTCCACAAGTCTGGAAGCCACTGAAAGTAGAACTGTGATTCTACGTTGTCCACAAGTCTGGAAGCCACTGAAAGTAGAACTGTGATTCTACGTTGTCCACAAGTCTGGAAGCCACTGAAAGTAGAACTGTGGTTCTACGTTGTTGACAAGTCTGGAAGCCACTGGAAGTAGAACTGTGGTTCTACGTTGTTGACAAGTCTGGAAGCCACTGAAAGTAGAACTGTGGTTCAACGTTGTCCACAGGTTGGGAATGACTCTGTCAGTCACTTCGAGGACACAATGAGTAATGGAAGTGTTTATGTGGTCTTGGAATTATCCTCATCAACACCTGAAGAACGTGTTAATTACTGCTGGTGACCTTAATGACCCCCCCCTTCCTGTTAATAGGCCTAAGTCCCCCTAACCAGCCAGTTAACTAGCCAGTCGCTCAGTTATTTCAACTAATTGTCTCAATCATCGTGGGTTTCAGTCCAGCGTCTTCGAAATGTTCAGAGCATGACGGTACGACCCTGTTGGTTTTGGTAGTGTGGCCTTTGACCTGACCCTTAAACTATGATAGCATGGCCTTTGGCTCACACCTTAAGGGTAAGGTCAAAGACCACGGCACCATATCCAAAGGCCACACCGTGGCAAGCGAGGACCTGGAGAAGGTGGGGAGTGTGTTAGATAAGTAACGCTGAGCGCTTGAAGATGTCAAAGAATGAAGTAAGTGTGACCACTCCCTCACTTGCCTTCCACAAGCAAGGTAAAAAGCTCTCGTGTTGCGACATTCGTAACTGTGTACGATGATGCTCGCAAAGTTACGCTGGTCGTTAAGCTTTCATTAGTGTTTTAAACAAGGAAAAAAAATGTTTCGTATGGCTATGATTAATAAAACTGGCGCGAGTTGATTTTCATATGTTTTTTATCTTATTGAAGATGTCGAAGGATTACCTGATGCAAAGGATATATATATATATATATATATATATATATATATATATATATATATATATATATATATATATATATATATAGATAGATAGATAGATAGATACACTAAATGGCGTCCTAGCTACGTCTCGTTGTATATCAACTGACTGATGTATTTGTTTCTTGTATCTCCCCTGATGATGTGATTATGACACGAAAGTGCACTAGGGAACTTATCGTGTTTCATTTCCCCGTGGCTATATATATCTTTACCCCCTCCGTTTCAGTGGGATGTAGACATCATCCACCAAGGGATGTACGACCTTCCTGCCTTAAGTGTGTTGCAGTGATGGCCCCAACCACCTCACATCCTCCATGTCACAGTTGTTGCGTTTTCTATAAAGATATATTCTGGGCAACCGTCGTTTAGAATCATAATTTATCTCCTTTGACATTTTACGTATGTATTTTTTTTTTTTTTTTTTTGTTTCATTTAAGGCCTGGATGAAGAGGCGTGTCCGAAACTGAAACATTTGCCTAAAGATCAAGGGTGTATATATATATATATATATATATATATATATATATATATATATATATATATATATATATATATATATATATATATATATATATATATTGGAGGGGATCACAATTTTGCGCGTGATCAAGATATTCCTGAGTCCACGGGGAAAATGAAACACGAAAAGTTCCCAAGTGCCCTTTCGTGTAATAATCACATCATCAGAGGAGACAATCACATGTGTACCAAATGGCGTCCTAGCTTCGTCTCTTCGTTGTATATCAACTGACTGTTATATTTCTCTCTTGTGTCTCCCCTGATGATGTGATTATTACACGAAAGTGCACTTGGGAACTCATCGTGTTTCATTTTCCCCCGTGGACTCATAGGAATATCTTGATCACGCGCAAAATTGTGATCCTTTCCAATATATATATATATATATATATATATATATATATATATATATATATATATATATATATATATATATATATATATATCGGTGTATATCTTTGGGCGAAAATACGTTTAGATATACAGCTTCTGCGGGTTTTTTTCTTTTTATTTTGTTTGGCTTTTAAAGATGTCGGAAGGTTCAGTGAGTGTGGTATAACTTGATGTTGCTGAGGATCTCATTAAAATTCGTCGCTTTGCTTCTCATTAACTTCTTGAACACGACGGTACGATCCTTGAACACGACGGTACGACCCTTGAGCACGACGGTACGACCCTTGAGCACGACGGTACGATCCTTGAGCACGACGGTACGATCCTTGAGCACGACGGTACGATCCTTGAGCACGACGGTACGATCCCTTGAACACGACGGTACGATTCTTCAACACGACGGTACGATCCCTGAGCACGACGGTACGACCTTTGAGCACGACGGTACGATCCCTTGAACACGGACGGTACGATCCTTGAGCACGACGGTACGACCCTTGAACACGACGGTACGATCCTTGAGCACGACGGTACGATCCTTGAACACGGACGGTACGATCCTTGAGCACGGACGGTGCGACCCTTGAGCACGACGGTACGATCCTTGAAGACGACGGTACGACCCTTGAACACGGACGGTACGACCCTTGAACACGACTTTGCGACCCCTCTCTACCCACCACCAAGGGTCGCACCGTATATCGTATACACGGGTTGTGCTCTGGTGTGTGCCGGGGCCACTTGACCAGCGTCGGATATGTATTTCCCTGTCGTAAATACGCACGCACTACGTCAGAAGTGGTCGTACTCTTTTGAAACTCTTCCCCACCCCCCGATGGAAGCAGGTACGATGTGTGTGTGTGTGTTGTGTGTGTGTGTGTTGTGTGTTGTGTGTTGTGTGTGTGTGTGTGTGTGTGTGATGATGATGATGATGATGAAGATGAAGTAATGATGGCAGACACGCAGAAGGATGTTGTGAGGTTGTCGACAGGTCACTAGGGGAGAGAGAGAGAGAGAGAGAGAGAGAGAGAGAGAGAGAGAGAGAGAGAGAGAGAGAGAGAGAGAGAGAGAGAGAGAGAGAGGAGCCTCCTCCTCCTTCTACACCTCCTCCTGCAGGAGGTGCTGTGGGAGGAGGCCCTGGAAAATGCCTGGTGGTGCAGGAGACCTCACCGGAGGGCTTAACCCCCTGGCCACTGATCCAAATGAGACGGTCTCTAATCTGGTCTCTGGCGCTGGTTTCTCTTCCCTGAAGAGAGAGAGAGCAGGTTTCTCCCACGCCTGGTCTTTGACCTGGTCGTGCCACCTGGCTGGCCGACTCCCTGGGCGTGGAGGAGGGTAGTGGCAAAATTATTACTTCCTTTTTCCCCGTCGTGTTCGTATACAGGAGGAGAGACAACCAAGGGGGTGGTGTGTGGGGGGTGCGTGTGTCTACGTGAGTGGGTAGTGGCGACGAGGGTAGTGGTATACCAAGGCCGTGGTTAGTGGCGAAGATGGGGGGGTAGTGGCGCTGCTGCTCCTCCCTCCCTCCCTCCCAAGCCAGCTGTGTGAGGGTGGGAGCCTCACACACGGGGTCATTCCCTCACACACACCCTCACCTTCCTACCTCCTGCTCCTCCTAATGCTCTACCTTGCCCAGGTACACATAACATTTTTATGCCCCCCTCTCTGGCCACTCTTTACCACCACTACCACCACTCGTCTCCCTTAAGGGCGGTCAAGCCGTTCGAAATACCTCATCATTCCGACCATAAATGAAGTCTTGATGATCATTTCAGAGCTTGCTACGTCCAAATACAATTCACGGACGCGGGGTATTTTGTGTGACGGAGATGTAGAAGTAAACAAAAGCTTCCATTTATTTGTTCTAACCAACAAGGAATATATATATATATATATATATATATATATATATATATATATATATATATATATATATATATATATATATATATAAATGTGAATAAGAGCAAGGTTATTAGATACAGTAGGGTTGAGGGTCAAGTCAACTGGGAGGTAAGTTTGAATGGAGAAAAACTGGAGGAAGTAAAGTGTTTTAGATATCTGGGAGTGGATCTGGCAGCGGATGGAACCATGGAAGCGGAAGTGAATCATAGGGTTGGGGAGGGGGCGAAAATCCTGGGAGCCTCGAAGAATGTGTGTGGAAGTCGAGAACATTATCACGGAAAGCAAAAATGGGTATGTTTGAAGGAATAGTGGTTCCAACAATGTTGTATGGTTGCGAGGCGTGGGCTATGGATAGAGTTGTGCGCAGGAGGGTGGATGTGCTGGAAATGAGATGTTTGAGGACAATATGTTGTGTGAGGTGGTTTGATCGAGTTAGTAATGTAAGGGTAAGAGAGATGTGTGGAAATAAAAAGAGCGTGGTTGAGAGAGCAGAAGAGGGTGTTTTGAAATGGTTTGGGCACATGGAGAGAATGAGTGAGGAAAGATTGACCAAGAGAATATATGTGTCGGAGGTGGAGGGAACGAGGAGAAGTGGGAGACCAAATTGGAGGTGGGAAGATGGAGTGAAAAAGATTTTGTGTGATCGGGGCCTGAACATGCAGGAGGGTGAAAGGTGGGCAAGGAATAGAGTGAATTGGATCGATGTGGTATACCGGGGTTGACGTGCTGTCAGTGGATTGAATCAGGGCATGTGAAGCGTCTGGGGTAAACCATGGAAAGTTCTGTGGAGCCTGGATGTGGAAAGGGAGCTGTGGTTTCGGGCATTATTGCATGACAGCTAGAGACTGAGTGTGAACGAATGGGGCCTTTGGTATCTTTTCCTAGCGCTACCTCGCACACATGCGGGGGGAGGGGGTTGTTATTCCATGGGTGGCGATGGGAATAAATAAAGGCAGACAGCATGAATTATGTACATATGTATATGTCTGTGTGTGTATATATATGTGTACATTGAGATGTATGGTTATGTATATTTGCGTGTGTGGACGTGTATGTATATACATGTGTATGGGGGCGGGTTGGGCTATTTCTTTCGTCTGTTTCCTTGCGCTACCTCGCTGACGCGGGAGACAGCGACAAAGCAAAATAGAAAATGATAATAGAAATATACATACAGCGTAGAATCGTAACTTTTTTTTTATTATTCTTGCCATGTTTACACTCTCCTCTTAGTTATATTTAACCTCCCTCATTCACTCCCTCCCTCCTTCACTCCCTCACTCACTCACTCCCTCCCTCCCTCATTCACTCACTCACTCACTCCCTCTCTCCCTCCCTCCCTCACTCCCTCACTCCCTCACTCCAGCCGCGCTGGAACGCGACCTGAGCACCCTGGAAGTTTGGAAGGACAGCAAAATTACCGAAGCACTCAGCCCCCCCCCCCCCCCCACACCCCACACACACACACGCACACACTCACTCACACACACACACACACACACACACACACACACACACACACACACACACACACACACACTCATAGCCACTCAAGGGTTGGAAGTGTTTTCACTAGGAGAGTCTATTGCGAAACTATTCTTACACTCCAGAAAAAAAAGAAGAAATTGTTCTTTCTCTTCTTATTTTCTTTCGTGCTCTGGATGGAAACAGGCCAGACCTCCCTCCTTCACACCCACCCACCCACCCAACCACCATTTTCTACGAGTAGCAGCCGCGTATGCCCCCATTTTCTACGAGTAGCAGTTGCGTGTGCCCCCATTTTCTACGAGTAGCAGCAGCGTGTGCCCCCATTTTCTACGAGTAGCAGCCGCGTATGCCCCCATTTTCTACGAGTAGCAGCCGCGTATGCCCCCATTTTCTACGAGTAGCAGCAGCGTATGCCTCCATTTTCTACGAGTAGCAGCAGCATGTGCCCCCATTTTCTACGAGCAGCAGCCGCGTATGCCCCCATTTTCTACGAGTAGCAGCAGCGTATGCCCCCATTTTCTACGAGTAGCAGCCGCTTATACCCCCCATTTTCTATGAGTAGCAGCAGCTATTGGAACTTCGACTCCATCTATGGGGTACGAGGGGGGGGGGTCGTTTGCCTACCGGGGTCGTGGGTGGAGGGGATAAAGTTGGATGCATGTTTAGACATCGGATTATATTGAAGCATTTTGATCAGTAGTTTGAAATTACGGATCTTAGGTAGAGATTACATTGAAGGATTTCAATCATTAGTTGAAATTACGGATCTTAGGTGGAGATTACATTGAAGGATTCTAATCAGTAGTGGAAATTACAGATCTTAGGTGGAGATTACTTTGAAGGATTCTAATCAGTAGTTGAAATTACAGATTTTGGGTAGGATTACATTGAAGGATTTTGATCAGTAGTGGAAATTACAGGGCTTAGGTGGAGATTACATTGAAGGATTTCAATCAGTAGTGGAAATTACAGGTCTTAGGTAGAGATTACATTGAAGGATTTCAGTCAGTAGTTGAAATTACAGGGCTTGGGTAGAGATTACATTGAAGGATTCTAATCATTAGTTGAAATTACAGGTCTTAGGCAGAGATTACATTGAAGGATTCTAATCATTAGTTGAAATTACGGATCTTATCCTGAGATTACATTGAAGGATTTCAATCAGTAGTGGAAATTACAGGTCTTAGGCAGAGATTACATTGAAGGATTTCAATCAGTAGTTGAAAATTACGTGTGTCGACTTGCAGATTACATTGAATTATTAAACCTAACGGATGTAAGTACAACTCTAAGCTAATAGATACAATTGCATATCTTCGTTTAACAGATTACTTTCCTTTAACGTTACGTTAGACCCTAAAAGGCCTGTCATAGGTTTAGGCTGAGGAAAGGGTCAGGTCAAAGGGCAGGTCATCATACCCAAGGGTCGTACCATCATGCGTAAGGGTCGTGCTATCATGCATGAGTCGTACCATCATGCATAAGGGTCGTGCCGTCATGCATAAAGGTCGTACCATCATGCATGAGTCGTACCATCATACATAAGGGTCGTGCCGTCATGCATAAAGGTCGTACCATCATGCATAAGGGTCGTACCATCATGAATAAGGGTCGTACCATCACGCATAAGAGTCGTACCGTCGTGCATAAAGGTCGTACCATGAGAAGGCAGAGAGTTCCAAAGCTTTGAGGTGTAGGGAAGGAAACAGTTATCAAAACGGCCCACCCTTCAGTTCCCAACGGCCACACAGTAATCATGTGACGCAGCAGGTTGCCGAGTATTACGTGGTCTAGACAGTGGTAGGGGGGAGCACACAGGCAGCGAGCTCTCGGGAGCATAAACCAAAGTCATACTTATATAAGAGGCAAAGTGAACCAATATTACAGCTCAGGGCAAGTGGGTCAAGTTTTAAAGTTAGTCTGAGAGAGACTTAACAAGTCGGACAGCTTTGGACTCTGTTAAGTAAGGATGCAGAGCTAGAACCCCCACCCCAGATGTGAGAGCAGTACTCCACACGAGGATGGATTAGTCCATCGCATAAACGGAGCAGCTGTTCGGAAGAAAAGAAATGTCGACATCTAAACAGGAAAACCCAGTTTCTTTGAAGAGGCAGACTTAGCTATTTCTTTCCCCTGGGGTTTCAAGATGGACGTGGATGTCACAGTAATACCGCATATGTTCATGGAGTCAAGAGGTGGGATTACAGAGCCGGGAGAGGAAAGAGAGAGAAAAGTTACGAGGAATTTCCAATGGAGAGAGAGATGGGGCACACACAGACTGGGATGGGGTTTTGGGAGGCGTTGAACTCAACCACATTTCGTCTACCCCCCATCGACACATCCTGTCCAAGTCTTCGAGTCTCTTGAAGAAGTAGTTTCTGACTGAGATGCTGATCGAGTGAGGGGCTTTGGTGGTGGTGTACCCCATGGCTACGCGTTCCTACAGTACCACCTGTATACCACCTTCGTCAGCGCCAGCTGGTAATAATTGGAAACTCCTAAATTCAATAATTAATTACAAATTTCTCGCCTCGCGCGCCTTCTTCCAAGTCAAACTGAAATTGCCTCTCTTTTTCATCATGGCTGGAGATGTACACCAACGTATATTATGGCTCGTGTCCATATTATTATTATTATTATTATTATTATTATTATTATTATTATTATTATTATTATTGTTACCATGATCAATATCTGTGAAAACCTCCTGGTGTTAACCCTGGAGGTTTTTAAGGGCACCTGCAGCCCGTGTCTGCGTTACTATCAGTAGCAGGGGACTGTAGGTAGACTCCTTCGTAGTGAGCAGTTCCTGGACGAGACTACTTCACTCCCAGCCAATCATCAGCCTCGCCAGAGGTGCCTTTTCACTCGCGTTGTGGAAGGAAATAGTAATACATGTCATGGAGTTTATTTTCGGCGATGGTCCCTTCGACTCCACTGATCCCTCAGCCACCATCTGTGGCTTCCGCCCCTGGTGCTGTGGTCCTCACTCCCTCACGGTAGCAGTAGGTGGTTGGTGGACCTCTATGTATATATATATATTATTCTTTCTTTCATACTATTCGCCATTTCCCGCATTAACGAGGTAGCGTTAAGAACAAAGGACTGGGGCTTTGAGGGAATATCCTCACCTGGCCCCCTTCTCTGTTCCTTCTTTTGGAAAATTAAAAAAAAGAAAGAAACGAGAGGGGAGGATTTCCAGCCCCCCGCTCCCTCCCCTTTTTAGTCGCCTTCTACGACACGCGGGGAATACGTGGGAAGTATTCTTTCTCCCCTGTCCCCAGGGATGATATATATATATATATTTATATATGTGTGTGTGTGTATGTGTGTGTGTGTGTGTGTGTGTGTGCTTATACACACACACACACACACACACACACACACACACACACACACACACACACAGACGTCCATTAATTATGACCCATTACATTTCACCTGGAAAAATAATTTAGGTTGTAAATGAGCCGTGGAACATGGCTCATATATCAGGAAAATTGATGGTATTCCGTGGTGCACACACATATTGCCAGGTTAGCCTGTGTTAGTCCGTGGCACACACACATATTGCCAGGTTAGGCTGTGTTAGTCCGTGGTGCACACACACATATTGCCAGGTTAGGCTGTGTTAGTCCGTGGTGCACACACATATATTGCCAGGTTAGCCTGTGTTAGTCCGTGGCACACACACATATTGCCAGGTTAGGCTGTGTTAGTCCGTGGTGCACACACATATATTGCCAGGTTAGCCTGTGTTAGTCCGTGGTGCACACACACATATTGCCAGGTTAGCCTGTGTTAGTCCGTGGCACACACACATATTGCCAGGTTAGCCTGTGTTATACCATGGTGCACACACACATATTGCCAGGTTAGCCTGTGTTATACCATGGTGCACACACACATATTGCCAGGTTAGCCTGTGTTATACCGTGGTGCACACACATATTGCCAGGTTAGGCTGTGTTAGTCCGTGGTGCACACACACATATTGCCAGGTTAGGCTGTGTTAGTCCGTGGTGCACACACATATATTGCCAGGTTAGCCTGTGTTATACCGTGGTGCACACACATATTGCCAGGTTAGGCTGTGTTAGTCCGTGGTGCACACACACATATTGCTAGGTTATCCTGTGTTAGTCCGTGGCACACACACATATTGCCAGGTTAGGCTGTGTTAGTCCGTGGTGCACACACACATATTGCCAGGTTAGCCTGTGTTATACCGTGGTGCACACACACATATTGCTAGGTTATCCTGTGTTAGTGGCTTTGATATGTGTCTTTCCTTCATGTTTCCATAACCAGTGATGAATGGTTGCTGATGAAGGTGGATGGGGGGGATTATATAGCGTTAGAGGTGTTGCTGTGGTGAGCACGACGGTACGACTAATGTACGACGGTACGACCCTGTTGTACGACGGTATGGCATTATTGCACGGCGGTACGACCCTGTTGTACGGCGGTACGACATTATTGTACGACGGTACGTTCCTGTTGTACGACGGTACGACTATTGTACGACGGTACGACATTATTGCACGACGGTACGACCCTATTTTCACCGGTAGAGCCCTTTTGCACAGCATTACGACCCTGTTGCACGACGGTACGACCCTGTTGTATGACGGCACGACCATATTGCACGACGGTACGACCTTACGTCGTGACGTACTCAAGGGTCGTACCGTTTCGCTGTTCGTCCTGGAGATTATTATGGTTGAGGGGGACTTGATATGGGGGAGGGGTTGGGGGGAAATTAATTGCATGGGGGGAGGAGAAACTGCAAGGGAGGGGAAACTTTTACGGAAAAAAAACTCACAAGTGAGGGAAAAATTACAAGTGAGGGAAGAAATTACAAGGGAGGGAAGAAATTACGAGGGAGATAAAAGTAATGCCAGGGAGAAATACCTACAGGAAGAAGAAAGGCGCTACATGGAAAGGAAGAAACTATAATGGAGGGGACAAACCCACAAGGAAGGGGACGAAACCCACAAGGGAGGGGACAAAACCCACAAGGGAGGGTAAAAACCCACAAGGGAGGGTAAAAACCCATAAGGGAGGGTGCAGAACCCACAAGGGAGGGTAAAAACCCACAAGGGAGGGGACAAACCCACAAGGGAGGGGAGAGAACCCACAAGGGAGGGTAAAAACCCACAAAGGAGGAGACGAAACCCACAAGGGAGGGTACAGAACCCACAAGGGAGGGTAGAAACCCACAAGGGAGGGTAAGAACCCACAAGGGAGGGGACAGAACCCAAAAGGGAGGGTTAAAACCCACAAGGTAGGGGACAAAGCCCACAAGGGTGTGTACAGAACCCTCAAGGGAGGGTAAAAACCCACAAGGGAAGGTGTAGAACCCACAAGGGAGGGTAAAAACCCACAAGATAGGATACAGAACCCACAAGGGATGGTAAAAACCCACAAGGGAGGGGACAAAACCCACAAGGGAGGGGACAAAACCCACAAGGGAAGGTACAGAACCCACAAGGGAAGGTACAGAACCCACAAGGGAAGGTACAGAACCCACAAGGGAGGGTACAGAACCCACAAAGGAGGGTAAAAACCCACAAAGGAGGGTAAAAACCCACAAGGGAGGGGACAAAACCCACAAGGGAGATAAGAAAACCACTAGGAAGGGAATAAAAACCCGCACGGGAAAGTAAAAACCATAGGAGCCAAAATCTAGAGAGGAAACACCTACAAGGGAAGGAAAAAACTACAAGGAAAAAAACCAAGAGACGGGAAGAAATACACAAGGAGGAGTAAACTAAAAAGAAGAGGGAAAAAATTCTTCACAAGGTTCCTGGGGTAATTTTTCCCCCAAACTGGTGATTAGGGTAATATTTTCCCCTCTGAGGGAAGTTTCCGAGGGTAGTTCATTATCTGTTTGTCTGTCTATCTATCTATGTATCTATCTATTTATGTTTGTCTATCTATCTCTCTATCTGTCTATCTATGTATATGTGTATATACTCCTATGAGTCCACGGGGAAAATGAAACACGATAAGTTCCCAAGTGCACTTTCGTGTCATAATCACATCATCAGGGGAGACACAAGAGAGAAATATAACAGTCAGTTTATATACATCGAAGAGACGAAGCTAGGACGCCATTTGGTAAACATGTGATTGTCCAAAACATGACTGTTATATTTCTCTCTTGTGTCTCCCCTGATGATGTGATTATTACACGAAAGTGCACTTGGGAACTTATCGTGTTTCATTTTCCCCGTGGACTCATAGGAATATACTTGATCACGCGCAAAATTGTGATCCTTTCCAAAATGTGTATGTATGTATGTATGTATGTATGTATGTATGTATGTATCTATCTATCAATCTATCTATCTATCTATCTATCTATCTATCTATCTATCTATCTATCTATATATATATATATATATATATATATATATAAATCCTTAAAAAGATAAAAAATATCGATTTTTTTTTACAAAAATCGTAGAAAATACATTGACAACCTTTTGTTTTGTAAAAGAGAGAGAGAAAAAAGTTTTTTTTTCACGTTTTCAAAATTAAGTTATAGGGAAGACAACGTGTGGTGGATACCTGCTGTGGGGGTTGTGCATGTAAATCAGGCTTAAATATGACGCTGATTAAGGCTGAGCGATGCGCTAGTCCGCCAGGTGATTCCCGCCCTTAATGGCGCACTTCCTGGCCACTTTTTCCCCCCCTCCTCATGCGTCTCCCTCACACACACACACACTCCTCATTTATCCCTCCATCCTCATGTGTCTTCTCTCGTTTATCCCTCCTCGTGCCTCATATATTCCTTTTCCCAACATTTTTTGTCCGTCTCTCTCTCTCTCTCTCTCTCTCTCTCTCTCTCTCTCTCTCTCTCTCTCTCTCTCTCTCTATATATATATATATATATATATATATATATATATATATATATATATATATTCTTATGAGTCCACGGGGAAAATGAAACACGAAAAGTTCCCAAGTGCACTTTCGTGTAATAATCACATCATCAGAGGAGACACAAGAGAGAAATATAACAGTCTGTTGATATACAACGAAGAGACGAAGCTAGGACGCCATTTGGTAAACAAGTGACAACCCAAATATATATATATATATATATAAACATGTCATAGGTCTACCTTAATTCATTGGCCTAAAAGCTCTGGGGATAGCGATGCTGGGGGTAGCGACGGGAATGGATGAAGGCAAGCACGTATGAATACGTACATATGTATGAATGCAATGTCAACGTATGTGTATGTATATTTATGTATATGTTGACATGTATATGTATGTATATGTGCGTATGTGGGCGTTTGTGTATACATATATGTGTATATATGAGTGAATGGGCCATTGTTCGTCTGTTTCCTGGTGCTTCCTCGCTTGAAACAGCGATTATGTATAATGAATGATATATATATATATATATATATATATATATATATATATATATATATATATATATATATATATATATATATATATATTATCCCTGGGGATAGGGGAGAAAGAATACTTCCCACGTATTCCCTGCGTGTCGTAGAAGGCGACTAAAAGGGGAGGGAGCGGGGGGCTGGAAATCCTCCCCTCTCGTTTTTAATTTCCCAAAATAAGGAACAGAGAAGGGGGCCAGGTGAGGATATTCCCTCAAAGGCTCCGTCCTCTGTTCCTAACGCTACCCCGCTAACGCGGGAAATGGCATAAGAGAGTGTCGTGTTATCTCGTCTTTAGTGTGTGTGTGGCTACGTTGGAGATGTGGAGGGCTGGCTGGGTGGCAACTGCCTCTCGTCCCCCCGTCATGTTCCCCGGGTTCGTCGTGTCCCTCCCTCTTCCTCCTCCTCCTCCTCCTCCTCCTCCTCCTCCTCCTGCACATCTCAATCATTTTTTCACCCTCACCAAAACCCGTGTTGGAGGAGAAAGTAAAAAATGGAGTCTCTCTCTCTCTCTCTCTCTCTCTCTCTCTCTCTCTCTCTCTCTCTCTCTCTCTCTCTCTATATATATATATATATATATATATATATATATATATATATATATATAGCTGTGGCGTAGATAAGACAGTGATAACAGTGAGACAGACATGGCCATGATGACACAGTAGATAAGAGAGCGAACACAGCAGCTGTGGCGTAGATAAGACAGTGATAACAGAGGAAATGGATATCACAGCAGTTGGATAGATAAGACGATAAGATAACATAGTCCTATCTGATTACAGACTCCGTCAGGTGATAACAGAGGAAATGGATATCACAAAATAGATAAGACCATACGATAACGGAGCTATATCTTATCACACACTCCGTCGGGCGATGCTCAGGGGGAAACGCGAGGCGATAAGAAGGAAGATAAGACATCACAGACGTGGTGAGATAGATAAGACCCTCCCCTTCCCCCCCCCCGCCCCGTGATAACAAAGAGATATCAGTCGATCACGGATGCCTGCCAGTGGTCCTGTGTGGTTCGCCTGGCCACGTCTCTGGGTGGAGCGGGTGACACTCTCCATCGTGTGTGTGTGTGCCAATTTGCCACCTGTATATTGATCCAACACTCCAATTACCCAGACATTTGCCACGGGGGGTCCGTAACTAGGGGGAGGTTTCTACCCCCGTATCCTCCCCCGCATTATAGATAGCCTCGTGTGTACACACGTCGCGAGGTCCACACACACACACACACACACACACTGGGTGTAAGATTGGCCCACACCCACCCTAGCTGCGTCAGACAGTGGCTCCTTTTCCCCCTAGTGTGTGTGTGTGTGTGTGTGTGTGTGTGTGTGTGTGTGTGTGTGTGTGTGTGTGCGCTCCCCCCCTGCCATGCATGGGTCGATATGGCCGGCTTGATTGGATAAGTCAGCAACAGGAGGAGGCAGAGACGTGTGTACACCCGACCCTCTGCCAATCCTCCATCCCTCTCTCCTCCCTCCCTCAGCGATGCCCCGTGTGATCATCCACCCTCTCCCTCACCATCCAGACGGACGCGAGTGAGTTAGAATACAAGGAGGGGAGGGTTTCTAGCCCCCTCCCGCTCCCTCCCCCTTTTAGTCGCCTTCTACGACACGCAGGGAATACGTGGGAAGTATTATTACACGAAAGTGCACTTGGGAACTTTTCGTGTTTCATTTTTCCCCGTGGACTCATAGGAATACACGTGTATGTGGGTGGGTTGGGCCATTCTCTCGTCTGTGTCCTCGCGCTACCTCGCCAACGCGGGAGACAGCGACGAAGTATGATAAATGAATAGATAGATAGATATATCGAACGTTGAATTACTGGAAGCCACACCACAATACATTTTCATCTTTGCCCCATCCCATATGGAGCGACAGTCACCCCCCCTATCCCATGGGAATTTAATTAAGGTAGGAGAGAGAGAGAGAGGTTGACCATCGCTCACATGGCACACACACACACACACACACACACACACACACACACACACACACACACACACACACACACACACACACATTAATCATGTCTGATGGAAATGTATGGTGGTGGTGGTGATGGTGGGAGAGGAAGGAGCCAGGTAGGAGAAAGCCCCTCTCGCTGGTGATGGTCATCCATCCCTTGACTTGATTAGTACATCTGCTGCAGGATTGGGGCTCTGTCCCAGATTGGGGCTCTGTCCCAGATTGGGGCTCTGTCCCAGGTTGGAGGATTTGTGTAGATGGAGGCAGGATGGTGAGTGAGAAGGATCCTTTTTCCCCCACACACCCTTCCAGTATAGATGGAGGTAGGATGGTACATGAGGAGGGTCCTTTCCCACACACCCTTCCAATATAGATGGAGGTAGGATGGTAAATGAGATGGATCCTTTCCCACCCACCCTTCCAATATAGATGGAGGCAGGATGGTACATGAGTAGGGTCCTTTCCCATATACTGCATCAATATAGATGGAGACAGGATAGCAAATCAGAAGGACCCTTTCCCACCCACCCTTCCTATATAGATGGAGGCAGGATGGTAAATGGGAAGGATCATTTCCCACCCACCCTTCCTATATAGATGGAGGTAGGCTAGTGAAATAGAAGTCTCCTTCCCACCCACCACTGTAGATGGAAACAGGATCGTAAGATAGAGGGGCTGTGTCCCCAGCCCCTCCCTCCACCATAGATGGAGGCAGGATACGAGAAGGAACGGCTCTATCCCCCCCCCCCACCCACCCGTGAGGGAAGGTCATACGTGTGAACATACGAGGGAATATACGGGAATCATACGGGGAAGGAGGGGCTCGGATATACACCGTGTGTGATCCTTGTATACAACCCGACGCACAAATACAGGAGGTGGGGTCGTGGGTGGACGACGAGACGCTACCTTTTAAATGTGGGAAAGAAGTTAATGGTGAGTGAGACGTTGGATGTGGGATAAGACCTCGAGTTGAGGCATTGGTTTAGAAGCGAGGCATCAAGAGTCGAGATCATAACATGGAAATAACACACACACACACACACACACACACACACACACACACACACACACACACACACACACACACACACACACATACACACACACACGCACGTACACACGTCACACAATCACACACATACACAGACACACACACACACACACACACACACACATATACACTCACACATACACTCACACTTACACACGCTTACACACACACACATATACACTCACACACATATACACTCACACAAACACACACACACACACATACACACACACACACACACACACACACACACACACACACACACCAACCTCCCGACTCTTGGTTTAATTTTAATCATATTTCACAATCCATTGTTTGTGAGACGTGTTTGTGGTGAGTCGCATTAACCCAAAAAAAGTTTCCCTGTGATGAAGACAAGGACCTTGTGTTTACCTTTCAAAACTCTTGGCTTGTTTCAACCTGTTTCCTGAAGTTTCCCCCTCAAGCTTGACCCAAGTCACTTGGAGCTGCATCCATCTTTCCCCCTCAAGCTTGACCCAAGTCACTGGGAGCTGCATCCATCTTTCCCCCTCAAGCTTGTCTTTCCCCCCTCAAGCTTGACCCAAGTCACAGGGAGCTGCATCCATCTTTCCCCCTCAAGCTTGACCCAAGTCACAGGGAGCTGCATCCATCTTTCCCCCTCAAGCTTGACCCAAGTCACAGGGAGCTGCATCCATCTTTCCCCCTCAAGCTTGACCCAAGTCACAGGGAGCTGCATCCATCTTTCCCCCTCAAGCTTGACCCAAGTCACAGGGAGCTGCATCCATCTTTCCCCCTCAAGCTTGACCCAAGTCACTTGGAGCTGCATCCATCTTTCCCCCTCAAGCTTGACCCAAGTCACAGGGAGCTGCATCCGTCTTTCCCCTCAAGCCACAAGGAGCTGCATCCATCTTTCCCCCTCAAGCTTGACCCAAGTCACAGGGAGCTGCATCCATCTTTCCCCCTCAAGCTTGACCCAAGTCACAGGGAGCTGCATCCATCTTTCCCCCTCAAGCTTGACCGAAGTCACAGGGAGCTGCATCCATCTTTCCCCCTCAAGCTTGACCGAAGTCACAGGGAGCTGCATCCATCTTTCCCCTCAAGCTTGACCCAAGTCACAGGGAGCTGCATCCATCTTTCCCCCTCAAGCTTGACCCAAGTCACAGGGAGCTGCATCCATCTTTCCCCCTCAAGCTTGACCCACGTCACTGGGAGACCCATCCGTCTTTCCCCTCAAGCCACAAGGAGCTGCATCCATCTTTCCCCCTCAAGCTTGACCCACGTCACTGGGAGCCCCATCCATGTTTTGGCTTCCACACACACCAGAATGTATCTTGCGTTTTCCCACATGCACATCTTTCTTCGGGGACACCAAGCGATTTCTTAATCATCAGTTTACTGGCGTCTCTTACATTCGTCTTCATGTTTTCCTTCTTCTCTCGTTCCATATTATCTTACCATCTGTTTCTGGTGCGTGGTGTCTTACCATCTGGTTCTGGTGTGTGGTGTCTTACCATCTGGTTCTGGTGTGTGGTGTCTTACCATCTGTTTCTGGTGTGTGGTGTCTTACCATCTGGTTCTGGTGTGTGGTGTCTTACCATCTGGTTCTGGTGTGTGGTGTCTTACCATCTGGTTCTGGTGCATGGTGTCTTACCATCTGTTTCTGGTGTGTGGTGTCTTACCATCTGGTTCTGGTGTGTGGTGTCTTGCCATCTGGTTCTGGTGCGTTGTGTCTTACCATCTGTTTCTGGTGTGTGGTGTCTTACCATCTGTTTCTGGTGTGTGGTGTCTTACCATCTGGTTCTGGTGTGTGGTGTCTTACCATCTGTTTCTGGTGCGTGGTGTCTTGCCATCTGGTTCTGGTGTGTGGTGTCTTACCATCTGTTTCTGGTGTGTGGTGTCTTACCATCTGTTTCTGGTGCGTGGTGTCTTACCATCTGGTTCTGGTGTGTGGTGTCTTACCATCTGGTTCTGGTGTGTGGTGTCTTGCCATCTGTTTCTGGTGCGTGGTGTCTTACCATCTGGTTCTGGTGTGTGGTGTCTTACCATCTGGTTCTGGTGTGTGGTGTCTTACCATCTGGTTCTGGTGTGTGGTGTCTTGCCATCTGTTTCTGGTGCGTGGTGTCTTACCATCTGGTTCTGGTGTGTGGTGTCTTACCATCTGGTTCTGGTGCGTGGTGTCTTACCATCTGGTTCTGGTGTGTGGTGTCTTGCCATCTGGTTCTGGTGTGTGGTGTCTTACCATCTGGTTCTGGTGCGTGGTGTCTTACCATCTGGTTCTGGTGTGTGGTGTCTTACCATCTGTTTCTGGTGCGTGGTGTCTTACCATCTGGTTCTGGTGTGTGGTGTCTTGCCATCTGTTTCTGGTGTGTGGTGTCTTGCCATCTGGTTCTGGTGTGTGGTGACGTGGTACAGCAGTCACTCGATCAGCAGCTGTACTTTTAACCTCAAAGCCATGATGATCTCCCTTGTGGCCAGTGTTCTGTACTGTCCATCTCAACACATCATGAAATATATGTACGTTTTTTCTCTAACTAATAGCTAGTTTTTCTCTAACTAATAGCTAGTTTTTTCTAACTAATAGCTAGTTTTTCTCTAATAGCTAGTTTTTCTCTAACTAATAGCTAGTTTTTCTCTAACTAATAGCTAGTTTTTCTCTAACTAATAGCTAGTTTTTCTCTAACTAATAGCTAGTTTTTCTCTAACTGATAGCTAGTTTTTCTCTAACTAATAGCTAGTTTTCTCTAACTAATAGCTAGTTTTTCTCTAACTAATAGCTAGTTTTTCTGTAACTAATAGCTAGTTTTTCTCTAACTAATAGCTAGTTTTTCTCTAACTAATAGCTAGTTTTTCTCTAACTAATAGCTAGTTTTTCTCTAACTAATAGCTAGTTTTTCCCTAACTAATAGCTAGTTTTTCTCTAACTAATAGCTAGTTTTTCTCTAATAGCTAGTTTTTCTCTAACTAATAGCTAGTTTTTCTCTAACTAATAGCTGGTTTTTCTCTAACTAATAGCTAGTTTCTCTCTAACTAATAGCTAGTTTTTCAGTAACTAATAACTAGTCTCAGGTTTGACTGGCACAGTTACTTACTGTCCCAACCCAGCCCAGCGCCAGACCATGTGGCTACCACTCCACACGAACCATATAGGTTTAATCACTTAGCATTGCTGACCATGACGGCTTCTTCAGTTGCCTCAGCATTGCTGACCATGACGCCTTCTTCAGTTGCCTCAGCATTGCTGACCATGACGCCTTCTTCAGTTGCCTCAGCTTTGCTGACCATGACGCCTTCTTCAGTTGCCTCAGCATTGCTGACCATGACGCCTTCTTCAGTTGCCTCAGCATTGCTGACCATGACGCCTTCTTCAGTTGCCTCAGCATTGCTGACCATGACGCCTTCTTCAGTTGCCTCAGCATTGCTGACCATGACGCCTTCTTCAGTTGCCATAGCATTGCTGACCATGACGCCTTCTTCAGTTGCCTCAGCATTGCTGACCATGACGCCTTCTTCAGTTGCCTCAGCATTGCTGACCATGACGCCTTCTTCAGTTGCCTCAGCATTGCTGACCATGACGCCTTCTTCTTGCCTTAGCATTGCTGACCATGACGCCTTCTTCAGTTGCCTCCTCGGGTCCTTTTCACCTGTCTCAGCTACGTATAACCTCAACGAATATCTTTCGAAGACGTACTGCCAGTGTATCGCTTCACTACCCTCCGTCCAGTCAGTAGCCATTCTATATCTGCCGCTATGGTCGACTGGCATGATCTCAGAAACACTACGTAGGACCTGGATTTTCCCCTTGCTTCGCAGTAGCGTTTGGTTCTTCGACCCACTCCACTGCAATCGGAGGGCGAAAGA
>NC_092267.1:7031220-7036220 GCF_036320965.1 Panulirus ornatus | reverse complement strand
CAGGTCAAAGGTCAGGTCATCGTACCGTCGCGCTCAAGGGCTTAATAATTGTCAGGTCAAAGGTCAGGCCATCGTACCGTCGCGCTCAAGGGTTGATAAGGGTCAGGTCAAAGGTCAGGTCATCGTACCGTCGTGCTCAAGGGCTTAATAAGAGTCAGGTCAAAGGTCAGGCCACCGTACCGTCGTGCTCAAGGGTTCAATAAGGGTCAGGTCAGGTCAAAGGTCAGATCATCGTACCGTTGTGCTCAAGGGCTTAATAAGGGTCAGGTCAAAGGTCAGGCCATCGTACCGTCGCGCTCAAGGGCTCAATAAGGGTCAGGTCAAAGGTCAGGTCACCGTACCGTCGTGCTCAAGGGGTTAATAAGGGTCAGGTCAAAGGTCAGGTCACCGTACCGTCGCGCTCAAGGGTTTAAAACAACATTAAAACAATACAGGGATACAGACGCGTGCCACAAAAGACGGTCATGCGCACTGTTACGATTTTATGACCCCTGGGATCCTAAGGTGATTACCCCTCCCCCCCCCCCCCACCAAGGTAATCCCCTTAGTATCTGGCTGATTACTTTTTTTTTTTTTTTTTCTCTCTCGTCATGTGTGAAGGTAATCAACACACAGGAGTTACATTTCCCGCCTCCCCCCTTTCTTTCTTGCATCAAAAGTTGAATGTAATCAACGCATTTGGTTGTGTTCCTCCCTCAAATGGATAGAGTTGTGCGCAGGAGGATGGATGTGCTGGAAATGAGATGTTTGAGGACAATGTGTGGTGTGAGGTGGTTTGATCGAGTAAGTAACGTAAGGGTAAGAGAGATGTGTGGAAATAAAAAGAGCGTGGTTGAGAGAGCAGAAGAGGGTGTTTTGAAATGGTTTGGGCACATGGAGAGAATGAGTGAGGAAAGATTGACCAAGAGGATATATGTGTCGGAGGTGGAGGGAACGAGGAGAAGAGGGAGACCAAATTGGAGGTGGAAAGATGGAGTGAAAAAGATTTTGTGTGATCGGGGCCTGAACATGCAGGAGGGTGAAAGGAGGGCAAGGAATAGAGTGAATTGGAGCGATGTGGTATACAGGGGTTGACGTGCTGTCAGTGGATTGAATCAAGGCATGTGAAGCGTCTGGGGTAAACCATGGAAAGCTGTGTAGGTATGTATATTTGCGTGTGTGGACGTGTGTATGTACGTGTGTATGGGGGTTGGGCCATTTCTTTCGTCTGTTTCCTCGCGCTACCTCGCAAACGCGGGAGACAGCGACAAAGTATAAAAAAAAAAAAAAAAAAAAAAAAAAAAAAAATATATATATATATATATATATATATATATATATATATATATATATTATATATATATATATATATATATATATATATATATATATATATTTATATATTCTTATTCATTGTACTTTGTCGCTGTTTCTTGCGTTAGCGAGGTAGCGCAAAGAAACAGACGAAAGAATGGCCCAACCCACCCACATACACATGTGTATACATAAACGCCCACACACGCACATATACATACATATACATTTCACTGTATACATACATATACATACACAAACATATAAATATATACACATGTACATATCCATATTTGCTGCCTTCATCCATTTCCGTCGCCACCGCGCGCCACACACGAAATAGCAATATGTCGTCCGCTCTGGGCACTAGGCATCCAAACTCAGAGTCCAAGACTTGATAAACCCAAACCATGATTTCCCTTGTATGAGAACAGTCCACCAATCAGCGTGGGTCTGCTCCTAACGACTGAGCTAGGCAATTAAGACATTGATCACCGAAGGTCATGTTGAGGATGAACGAGCATGGTTCAACGCCAGGACACACAGCAGAACGGTTTAACGAGCATGGTTTAACGCCAGGACACAAAGCAGAACGGTTTAACGAAGGCTGCAGCACTGTTGAACTTCATGTTCAACGCTGTGATTATTTTCTTTACGATTAACGTAATTATTGATGCGATGTCGTTAATTATATGGTTCATTCCGTGGTGAACGGTGATTATAATTGCCATCGACTGATGGTTAAAGGAGTCAATTTAATGCTGGATGATTAACGATATATGCAATAGATGGTATATATATATATATATATATATATATATATATATATATATATATATATATATATATATATATATATATATATATATATATCATCACGTGTGTATCAAATGGCGTCCTAGCTTCGTCTCTTCAATGTATATCAACTGACTGTTATATTTCTCTCTTGTGTCTTCCCTGATGATGTGATTATGACACGAAAGTGCACTTGGGAACTTTTCGTGTTTCATTTCCCCCATGGACTCATAGGAATATATATATATATATATATATATATATATATATATATATATATATATATATATATATATATATATATATATACATACAGACCTTTTCCCCCCCCCATGAGAGAGAGAGAGAGAGAGAGAGAGAGAGAGAGAGAGAGAGAGAGAGAGAGAGAGAGAGAGCACACACACTCAACCTCAAAAAAAAAGAAGTCGGTCTCTATATTTTTTTCTTTATTTTTTTTTTAACTTCTTCTACAACACAGAGCAGCCAGCCGCTGCCTCAGGTCCCTCCACTGTGGTGAGTCGACCCCCAGCAAGACGTGTGGACGTGTTGGTTGCTGAGGCTGGAGGAGCTAGGAGCTAGGAGGAGGAACTAGGAGGAGGGAGGAGCTAGGAGCTAGGAGGGAGGAGCTAGGAGCTATTAGCTAGGAGGGAGGAAGGAGGAGCTAGGAGGGCGGAGGGAGGAGCTAGGAGCGAGGACCTAGGAGGGAGGAGCTAGAGGCGAGGAGCTAGGAGCTAGGAGGGAGGGAGGGAGGGTGTGTGTGTGTGTGTGTGTGTGTGTGTGCCTGGGGCGCCATGATTACTGCTTCCAGAACGACCAACATTGTGCATGGCTTAAAGTTGCCCAGGAGGAAGAAGGAGGGAGGTCTGTTAGTGCCTCTGACACACACACACACACAGACACACACACACACAAACACACATATGTTGGAAAGGATCACAATTTTGCGCGTGATCAAGTATATTCCTATGAGTCCACGGGTGAAAATGAAACACGAAAAGTTCCCAAGTGCACTTTCGTGTCATAATCACATCATCAGGGGAGACACAAGAGAGAAATATAACAGTCAGTTGATATACATCGAAGAGACGAAGCTAGGACTCCATTTGGTAAACATGTGATTGTCCAAAACATACAACGAGCGTTCATAAACTTTATTATTGATAGAATTTGTTGTTTATCTATCTTTTTATCTGTTTATCTGTGTTGTTTATCTATCTCTCTATCTGTATATCTGTGTTGTTTATTATCTTTCTATCTGTATATCTGTGTAGTTTATCTATCTTTCTATCTGTTTATCTGTGTTGTTTATCTATCTTTCTTTGTGTCTGTGTATCTATCTTTCTGTCTGTGTATCTGTCTTTCTATCTGTCTGTCTGTGTATCTGTCTCTCAGTCTGTCTATCTGTGTATGTATCTGTCTATCTGTGTATGTACGTGGAGTGGATCGTACACCAACAGCCTGTGGGGGAAAAATATATATCATTCACCTTCTATTATCCTTTTTATCATCATTATTCACGTTATCTTCGCGTTATCTTTCCCCCATGAACCATGGCCATTACAAGCAAGGTACCCACCTCCTCCACAACCACCCCCACCACAACCCCCCCCCCCCACACCCCCTATTTAATGGGGGGGGGGGGATAATTAATTTTAGAGGGTGGCAAAGAGGAGGAGGAGGAGAAGGAGGAGGTCGTCATAACCAAACCACTCTGCCTCTATTTAAGATATTCATCTAAAAAAAAAAACTCTCCTTTTCCCGAATTACTTAAGAAAAAAAATTTGGTGTTCCATGAGAGCACAGGCGTAAATAACTATTTAGACTTGGGGGGGGAAAAGAGGAGAGAGAAAAAAAATTGCTCCAAACAGCTCAAAAGTTGTAAGCGTTTTCGCCGTTGTGACGAAGTGGCTGTTTTGTTCGCTAATTGCCAGGGGCTGAAATTGATGCCGGGTTTATATATATATACACATTGGCTTTTAAGTGGTTAGGTACCACATCATTCCATGTGTTCAATGAGTTCATAAATCAAGTCAAAGTGATTGAGATGCGCTTATTATCACGCCTGGCGTTTGCATATCTACTGACGAAGGGTCGTAAGGAAGGTATGTGGAGGTTTTCGTGGGCTCACAGTTGAAGTGAGATGGCCCGGGTGTGTATGTGTGCCCACACCAGCTCGCAGGGTGTGTGTGGGTGTGAGTGGGTGGTTGTGGGGTATGTATATGGCCCCAGACCAGCTGGCAGGGTGTGAGTGGGTGGTTGTGGGGTGTGTATGTGGGCCCAGACCAGCTCGCGGATGTGAGTGGGTGGTTGTGGGGTATGTATGTGGGCCCACACCAGCTCGCAGGGTGTGTGTGGGTGTGGGTGGGTGGTTGTGGGGTATGTATGTGGCCCCAGACCAGCTCGCAGGGTGTGTGTGGTGTGAGTGGGTGGTTGTGGGGTGTGTATGTGGCCCCAGACCAGCTCGCGGATGTGTGTGGGTGGTTGTGGGGTGTGTATGTGGGCCCCACGCCAGCTCGCGGGTGTGGGTGGGGTGTGAGTGGGTGTGGGGGTGGGTGGGTGTTGTCCACGCAGACAGACACACCCACCCACACACACTTACAACCCCAGCGGTGCTGTGGAGTGTGGGGGTGAAGGTGGCCGACAGAAGAGGGAGTTTTGGGTGTGGGAAGGGAGCCAGATAGATAGACCGAGTTCATGTTGAGGGTGCGTTTGGCGTGCGTCATCGCTGCGTTCATCTGCGTCAAAGTCGGTGGTGCGTTAGTGCGTTAGTATGCATGCATTCGTGTGGGTCGTTAGCGGCGTGTGCTGTGGTGGCGGTGTGGCCAACGCGTCTCATGTTAAAACCTCACAACACAGGAGGTCCTGTGTTCTAGCCATGTTAAAACCTCACAACACAGGAGGTCCTGTGTTAT
>NC_092267.1:7021220-7028720 GCF_036320965.1 Panulirus ornatus | reverse complement strand
TTCCTCCTCCTCCTCCTCCTCCTCCTCCTCCTCTTCCTCCTTCTCCTCCTCCTCTTCCTCCTCCTCTTCTTCCACCTCCTCCTCCTCCTCCTCCTCTTCCTCCTCCTCTTCTTCCTCCTCCTCTTCTTCTTCCACCTCCTCCTCCTCCTCCTCTTCCTCCTCCTCTTCTTCCTCCTCCTCTTCTTCTTCCTCCTCCTCCTCCTCCTCCTCCTCCTGGGATCCATTTCCAGTGTGAGTTTCGTTGATATATCTTTTATATATTCTTTTCTTCCTCCCTTACGTACAGCGATTACATTTAATTCCCTCCGACCTTGTATCAGAAGCGTTAATCCTTGCAGTGGACTTCCACAGTTTACAGTCGTGCCTTTCGGTCCTGGTAGGGTGTGTGTGTGTGTGTGTGTGTGTGTGTGTGTTTTCAGTGGCGTCAATGTTTCTTCGGTGCTTTTCTTCAGTGGCTTGAAGCTCCTCTTCAGTGCTCTGTGTGTTCAGTGGCGTCAAGTGTCTCTTCGGTGGTTTTCTTCAGTGGCTTGAAGCTCCTCTTCAGTGCTCTGTGTTTCCAGTGGCGTCAAGTGTTTCTTCTGTGCTTTTCTTCAGTGGCTTGAAGCTCCTCTTTAGTGCTGTGTGTTCAGTGGCATTAAGTGTTTCTTCTGTGGTTTTCTTCAGTGGCTTGAAGCTCCTCTTCAATGCTGTGTTCAGTGGCGTTAAGTGTTTCTTCTGTGGTTTTCTTCAGTGGCTTGAAGCTCCTCTTCAGTGGTGTGTGTTTTCAGTGGCGTCAAGTGTTTCTTTGGTGGTTTTCTTCAGTGGCTTGAAGCTCCTCTTCAGTGCTGTGTGTTTTCAGTGGCGTCAAGCAATTCCTCAGTGCCGTGTGTGTCCAGTGGATGTCGGTTTTCTTCAGTGGTTTGTGATCAGTGGCTTTAACTTCTGATATTTCCCAGTGGGATGTACTCAGTAAACCTCGTTATTACACAACTGTTGTAACTTGACCTTGTACTCATATCTATAAATCGTAGGTTAGGGTCGTTTTTTATGTTTATCCGAATGCCGATTGGAGCCTTATCGTCCCTGAGACGTAGACAGTGATAACCCACGAGGGAAGGCTGGTCTAACAGGGCGTGTAGATAATGAGGCAAATAAGGGTGTAATTACCGCGAGGAAGGAAGCCATTAAAGTCCACCCAAGTAATTGTTCTATGAATTACAATCTCCCCCCCCGCCCCCCCCTCCCCCCTTCCCCTATGGGTATGCATCGTAACGTATGACTTTTAGATAAAGGAGGGAATAATAAAGAGAAAGGGCAAGTCGAGTCAGGTATTACATAGTAGTGAGGGGAAATAAAGAAAGAAAAGGGTTATGGGAATTTGTGTGTGTAAGTGTGTGTGTGAATTTTTGAGGATTCAACATTATTGAAACCAGGAGACTGTTAGGCCATTGTTATGCTGTATTTTGTTCACACACACGTAGTCCGTCTGTTCGTAGAGATGAGAGGGTAATTTGGCGTGTTTTCTCTACAGCCCAAATCAAGGGGTGGGCCGTTTTGATACCTGCTTCTTTCCTCGCACGTCGAAGCTTTGGAACTCTCGACCTTCTCATGTGTTTTTTTTTTTTCCCCCCAACAACTATGACCTGGCATATATCAGAAATTTTTTTTTTCTTTTAAAACTTTCTCAATAATTCGTAAATACTTTCCCTTGTCATATTTTTTACCTCCTTTCCATAATTATGTCAATGTATCTCAACTAAGGCCCGGATGTGGACTTTGGTTCGCGTCTGGAGCCATCAGCATAAAAGAAAAATGATTCGCTCTTCAGTAACTTCATGTTTCTTGTTGTCCACAGCGCGGGGTATTCGCCCAAGCTGGCCTACTGGATCGGTGCTACGGACTCGCAGTACGAGAATTCCTTCACGTGGACGTCTGGTGCTCCATTCTCTTACTCAGGTAAGCGATGTCTCGTCTGGCTCTGCCACCACCACCACCAGCCACTCCTCCTCCTTCTTCTCCTTCTTCTCCTCCGCCTCCTCCTCCTCCTTCGGTCTGTGGCGGCGTCAGTCTGTGTAGGACTGTGAGGTAAGTTGCCTGTTTACCTCTTGCATGTGTAAGGACGACTCTGGTAATGGTGTGGTGGTGGACGTGGATGGATGTCTGGTCAGGTCCAATCCTGTGTTTCCAATGGACGTTTCTGCTGGCTGCTACAACCGTGTTTATTACGTCTTTTTTTTCATAATTATCCCGAGAATGATTTCTTGGAACGAGTCCTGGTGTTACCCCAGGAGCTTTTGCTAAAAGTTCCTGCAGCCCAAGGCTGCGCTGCATCCATTAGCAGGGAAAGGTAGACTCCTTTATAAGGGCTTCGTTGACGAGAGTGTACTCCGCAAAGGTGATTTTTTTTTTTTCACTTGCGTTGTAACCTCTTGCAGGCGGAGTTCGGTAACACCATTGTTCATATATATGTAATTTTTTTTTTTTTAATTTTGCTTTGTCGCTGTCTCCCGCGTTAGCGAGGTAGCGCAAGGAAACAGACGAAAGAATGGCCCAACCCGCCCACATACACATGTATATACATACTCGTCCACACACGCAAATATACATACCTATACATCTCAACGTATACATATATATATATACACACACACTTATACATACATATATATATATATATATATATATATATATATATATATATATATATATATATATATAAAATGCAAATAAGTATTTCAATTCTATCCACTAGATACCAAAAATCAAAGACACATTTTTCACTGTTATCTTTTTCAAGCGCATATTGTTTCTCGTTTGTTCCATGCTTTTGTACAAGATTAATTCCCTGAATTATTCACATGGAGGACGTTAGATTACACTGAGTATTCTAAAGTGGATTTCACCGTTGGTTCACGAACGCTGTCCAATCGCACTTCAACCCCCATTGCCTCGTCTCTGATTCCCTCCACTCGATTTTGGCTTAAATTGACTTTGAATACACGATTCCATTTTGGTAACGCTATCATAAGAGTATATAAAAAAGAGCATAAGAACGAATATAAAAGACATGAAATACATCATTGATGATTTCATTAAGCGGAATTGTGCGCAGCGCACTACTGTATATGGAATACAGTGATGTATAACAAAACGCAGTGGTGTGGTGAGTGTATGTATTTTTAACACACTCGTGCGTTTGTGTGATGATAATGCAGTACACCTTTTCCCGTCCATCTTTTGCGGTATTCTTGTGGTATTTGCTTAAGGTAACGTTTGCCATACATTTGGAAATGCTTTTTTTTTTTTTTTTCATAGGAGAGCCTCCGTTGCCCTACGCCTGCAAGTCTTCCTTTCCCAGGAGAGTGTCCGTTTGCCATAGGCGTACAAATGTGTCTTTCCCAGGAAGCTCCAGTTACCGTACTCGTGCATATGTTTCTTTCCTGGGAAAGTCATGAGCTGCCATACATATACAGATGTGTCTTTCCCAGGAGGGTCTCCAGTTGCCCATATATATGTGTGCAAATGTGTTTTTCCCCAGGAGAGTCTCCGGTTACCTTTTACGTGCCAATGTTTCTTTCCCAGGAGAGTCTCCGGCACCCATCTCTCCCTTATCCCACTACTTCCTACCGTCTCTCATATTACCTTTCGGTTTACACACACTTCTCCTGCGCATTGAAGCAATGGTTCTCGAAATACCTTCCACTCATCTTCTCTTCTTATGTTTTACTTACTCTCTCTCTCTGCCAGTCACCTCACCAACTCCAGATGTATCTAGGTGCAGCCCGCATTCTCCAAGCTCACTCGCTTAAACCACTTCCTTCTTCCACACTTGACGACTCTTCTTCTTTTCCCCAAACGACCACAAACCCCGCACACTCGTCTTCAGGTAATGATCGGACATTCCCACTAGCAGCCGCCCTCCTCCCTCAGCACGTTCACATCCCGTAACCTCTCCTATGCGGCGCGCATGCCAGCACTTAATTCGGCAAATGCTTCTTCGTTCGTGATAAAACCCTGCAAGCTTTTTCCCCTGCTTTCATATACACCAGGGGACCCCTGTGGCTCCCCAGTTATACCGTGAACTGCCATATTATCCTCTTCTCTCGCACAGGGATTCTATCCCATGCATTGAAACTTCCAAAAACACTCATTCATCACCACCGAAGAGAAAAAACCCCACCTTTCTTCTCTACTCCTATCATCAGCAGTTACACGAACGCCAGCAGTCGCCTGTATCTCGTAGTCTGTTTCCATTCTAACCCATATTGATCCCATGCATTGAAACTTCCAAAAGCACTCACTCATCACCACCGAAGAAAAAAAAAAAACCCACCTCTCTTCTCTACTCCTATCATCAGCAGTTACACGAACACCAGCAGTCGCCTATATCTCGTTCTCTGTTTCCATTCTCTCGCACAAGGATTCGATCCCATGCATTGAAACTTCCAAAAGCACTCACTCATCACCACCGAAGAGAAAAAACCCCACCTCTCTTCTCTACTCCTATCATCAGCAGTTACACGAACGCCAGCAGTCGCCTATATCACGTTCTCTGTTTCCATTCTAACCCATATTGATCTTGAGCCACTTACTTCCTCACAGTTGAACACAGTTTCACGAACTCCTTCATTATTACACTTAGCCAGTCCCCCGCTCCCAAGACTTGATCCGCTGAACATCCCCAAGGTATTATGTCCATTTTCTCTCCACCTTAGATTTCACTCAGAGCCACAACATCCATTTTCCTCCTCTTTATCAAGTAGCGCTTTCCTCAGGTAAGCGCATTCAAGACACCAACCTGAACCTTCGACACAGATTCCTCAAATAAATGATAATATGATTTGTTATTTGTTTTGGTGTACGTGGTCGCCGTTTCCCGCGTCAGCGAGGTAGCGCCAGGAAACAGACGAAGAAAGACCCATATACATACAAATACATACACGCTCATACACGTACACATACATACATATACATATCAACACGTATACATATACATACATGTACATATCAACATATATTCATATATTCATATGTATCAACATAAATACATATGCATACATATACATATCAACATACACATACTTAAATAGTGCATATACATATACCTAATGATTATACGTGTACGTGGCACGCGTACTTATATGTCTTTAACAACACATATTTACGACAACGGAGACGCATTTATATATATATATATATATATATATATATATATATATATATATATATATATATATATATATATATATATATATATATATACATCTCAGTTCTCAGAAACTCCCCAGTGGGAAGGTAGAACCCAAGTGGAATTATTGATAAGGTGTGTGTGTGTGTGTGTCTGTGTGACACAGTATTAATGCATATGTAACGAAGACGTGGTGTGTGTGTGTCCCCCCCCCTGGATCTTACAGAGCGAGTTCATGGGTTACAGCGGGAGGGAGGGGGGGGGGTTACTGCAGCGGGAGGTCACGGTTGGTGGATACAGTAATACAACACGTGATGGGTACAGTAATACAACACGGGTGATGGATACAGTAATACAACACGGGTGATGGATACAGTAATACAACACGGGTGATGGATACAGTAATACAACACGTGATGGATACAGTAATACAACACGGGTGATGGATACAGTAATACAACACGGGTGATGGATACACTAACACAACACGGGTGATGGATACAGTAATACAACACGGGTGATGGATACACTAACACAACACGGGTGATGGATACAGTAATACAACACGTGATGGATACAGTAATACAACACGGGTGATGGATACAGTAATACAACACGGGTGATGGATACACTAACACAACACGGGTGATGGATACAGTAATACAACACGGGTGATGGATACAGTAATACAACACGGGTGATGGATACAGTAATACAACACGGGTGATGGATACAGTAATACATAAGAAGTGATAACAGAGGAAGATGAGGAGGAGGAAGGAGGAGGAGGAGGAAGGAGGAGGGAGGAGGAAGAGGAGGAGGAAGGAGGAGGAGGGAGGAGGAGGGAGGAGGAGGAGGAGGGAGGAGGAGGAGGAGGAGGGAGGAGGAAGGAGGAGGAGGAGGAGGAGGAAGGAGGAGGAGGAGGGAGGAGGAGGAGGGAGGAGGAAGGAGGAGGAGGGAGGAGGAGGAGGGAGGAGGAGGAAGGAGGAGGAAGAAGAAGGAGGAGGAGGAAGAAGGAGGAGGAGGAGGAGGGAGGAGGAAGGAGGAGGGAGGAGGAGGAGGAGGAGGAGGAGGAGGAGGAGGAGGAGGAGGAGGGAGGAGGAAGGAGGAGGAGGGAGGAGGAGGAGGAGGAGAGGAGGAGGAGGAGGAGGAGGAGGAGGAGGAGGGAGGAGGAGGAGGAGGAGGAAGGAGGAGGAGGAGGGAGGAGGAGGAGGAGGAGGAAGGAGGAGGAAGAAGAAGGAGGAGGAGGAGGAGGAAGGAGGAGGGAGGAGGAAGACAACAATGAGGAAGACAACCACGGGGGGGGGGGGGGGGGGGCATATAAAGCCATAGGATCAAGAAGGGCGTTGGCAGGGCTTGCCCCTCATACCATTATGAACCATATGGTCAAGAAACACCACCAGGAGCCTTTTGGAGGGGGGAAGAAGGGGCGCCGCCCCCCCAAAACATCATTAACAACCCAACAGCATAATGACGACCTCCTTCAAGGCCTCGACCATCTACGTGGGGAGGGGGGGGGGGGGTCCCCCTCGTGGGTGTATAAGTGCCCTAACCCCCCCCCCCCTTCCCCCCCCCCCCCAACAACACATTCTTACATGTCTTAATGACCCCAGAGACTTGAGGGAGAGAGAGAGAGAGAGAGAGAGAGAGAGAGGTGAACACGGCGGTTCCGTTGTTGCGCTATTCTGCCGTCCCGTATTGCTACCTGTTTATATGTCTATCTATCTATCTATCTATCTATCTATATATCTATCTATCTATCTATCTATCTATCTATATATATATATTTTTTTTTTTTTTTTGTCGCTGTCTCCCGCGTTTGCGAGGTAGCGCAAGGAAACAGACGAAAGAAATGGCCCAACCCCCCCCCCCCCCCCCCATACACATGTATATACATACGTCCACACACGCAAATATACATACCTACACAGCTTTCCATGGTTTACCCCAGACGCTTCACATGCCCTGATTCAATCCACTGACAGCACGTCAACCCCGGTATACCACATCGATCCAATTCACTCTATTCCTTGCCCTCCTTTCACCCTCCTGCATGTTCAGGCCCCGATCACACAAAATCTTTTTCACTCCATCTTTCCACCTCCAATTTGGTCTCCCACTTCTCCTCGTTCCCTCCACCTCCAACACATATATCCTCTTGGTCAATCTTTCCTCACTCATTCTCTCTATGTGCCCAAACCATTTCAAAACACCCTCTTCTGCTCTCTCAACCACGCTCTTTTTATTTCCACACATCTCTCTTACCCTTACGTTACTTACTCGATCAAACCACCTCACACCACACATTGTTCTCAAACATCTCATTTCTAGCA
>NC_092267.1:7008720-7013720 GCF_036320965.1 Panulirus ornatus | reverse complement strand
CCCCCCTGGTAGACGTTCGACCTAGAAACCCCAGTCGGCCAATCGACGGCCAATCGACCAGCCACAGTTCATGGAACGGGCAACAGGTAGTTTGGGGTGGTCCATTTCGACATGGCAGTAGTTCGACAGTAGATTCTCGTAGGTCAGGTAGAGATGGCTTGGCTTTTCGACCCTTTTTCTCAAAGGACTCGCTCGTAACTGGGGGGGCCTCTGTAATAAGTGGTTCAAGGGCCCCCCCCCAACCACCAAAGGGTTTACAGGAGGCGAGTGTGTGTGTGTGTGTGTGTGTGTGTGTGTGTGGCGAGACGTCAACAACACAACACAACGAAATCGGTCTGAAATATGGACGCCATGACCGATATTCATCTCTCCCGATCTGCATATTCAGCAGCGCCCCGATTTAATCACCTGCTTCCGCGTTCGAGTGGTCTCTGGTCCAGCGGGTGAGGGCTCTCTGCTTGGTGGAACCAGCGGACACAAGAACCGTAAGGGGGGGGGGCTTGTAGTGACCCCCTGGTTCTCACAAGAACCATGGGGCTTGTAGTGACCCGAGGCGGGCTTGTAGTGACCTGTGGGGAGCTTGTAGTGACCCCCTGGTTCTCACAAGAACCATGGGGCTTGTAGTGACCCCCTGGTTCTCACAAGAACCATGGGGCTTGTAGTGACCCGAGGCGGGCTTGTAGTGACCCTCCCTGGTTCTCACAAGAACCATGGGGCTTGTAGTGAACCGTGGGGGCTTGTAGTGACCTGAGGGGAGCTTGTAGTGACCCCCTGGTTCTCACAAGAACCGGGGGGCTTGTAGTGACCCCCTGGTTCTCACAAGAACCGTGGGGCTTGTAGTGACCCCCTGGTTCTCACAAGAACCGTGAGGGGGGCTTGTAGTGACCCCCTGGTTCTCACAAGAACCGTGAGGGGGGCTTGTAGTGACCCCCTGGTTCTCACAAGAACCGTGAGGGGGGCTTGTAGTGACCCCCTGGTTCTCACAAGAACCCTGGGGGCTTGTAGTGACCCCCTGGTTCTCACAAGAACCGTGGGGGCTTGTAGTGACCCCCTGGTTCTCACAAGAACCGTGGGGGCTTGTAGTGACCCCCTGGTTCTCACAAGAACCCTGGGGGCTTGTAGTGACCCCCTGGTTCTCACAAGAACCGTGGGGGCTTGTAGTGACCCCCTGGTTCTCACAAGAACCGTGGGGGCTTGTAGTGACCCCCTGGTTCTCACAAGAACCGTGGGGGCTTGTAGTGACCCCCTGGTTCTCACAAGAACCCTGGGGGCTTGTAGTGACCCCCTGGTTCTCACAAGAACCGTGGGGGCTTGTAGTGACCCCCTGGTTCTCACAAGAACCGTGGGGGCTTGTAGTGACCCCCTGGTTCTCACAAGAACCCTGGTGGGCTTGTAGTGACCCCTCTGGTTCTCACAAGAACCGTGGGGGCTTGTAGTGACCCCCTGGTTCTCACAAGAACCGTGGGGGCTTGTAGTGACCCCCTGGTTCTCACAAGAACCGTGGGGGCTTGTAGTGACCCCCTGGTTCTCACAAGAACCGTGGGGGCTTGTAGTGACCCCCTGGTTCTCACAAGAACCATGGGATCACGTGTGTATGTGTATAGCACTGCCTGCCACACACATCTGTACCTGAACTTCACTACTTGGGTTCTGCTGTGCTCGATGGTGATGACCGAAGGTTTGGTTCTCCTTCGGTGAGGGATCGTCCCGAAGACCCGCCCGTGTCCCAGACGGAGCTGTGTGGGATATCCCAAGTCCCACAGGATGGTGGAGGACGACTCCTGGAGACATGGCTGGAGGCAGGGAAGAGATGGCTTTAAGGGCGAGGCAAGACTGAGGTGGTCCGTGGACGTGGTCCTCCTGAGGTGGTCCGTGGACGTGGTCCTCCTGAGATGGTCCGTGGACGTGGTCCTCCAGAGGTGGTCGGTGGACGTGGTCCTCCTGAGATGGTCCGTAGACGTGGTCCTCCTGAGGTGGTCCGTGGACGTGGTCCTCCTGAGGTGGTCCGTGGACGTGGTCCTCCTGAGGTGGTCCGTGGACGTGGTCCTCCTGAGATGGTCCGTGGACGTGGTCCTCCTGAGGTGGTCCGTGGACGTGGTCCTCCTGAGATGGTCCGTGGACGTGGTCCTCCTGAGGTGGTCCGTGGACGTGGTCCTCCTGAGATGGTCCGTGGACGTGGTCCTCCTGAGGTGGTCCGTGGACGTGGTCCTCCTGAGATGGTCCGTGGACGTGGTCCTCCTGAGGTGGTCCTTGGACGTGGTCCTCCTGAGGTGGTCCGTGGACGTGGTCCTCCTGAGATGGTCCGTGGACGTGGTCCTCCTGAGGTGGTCCGTGGACGTGGTCCTCCTGAGATGGTCCGTGGACGTGGTCCTCCTGAGGTGGTCCGTGGACGTGGTCCTCCTGAGATGGTCCGTGGACGTGGTCCTCCTGAGATGGTCTTATTGTGTAATCACATATTTTGTTATCTATGACAGTGACGTTATCTGAGACCCTCACTGTGCACGACGGTACGACCCTTTTGGTAGGGACGCACTGCCCAAAGAGTCGTACCGTCGTCGTGCCCCGGGAGTCGTACCGTCGTGCCCCGGAAGTCGTACCGTCGTGCTCAAGGGTCGTACCGTCGTGCTCAAGGGTCGTACCGTCGTGCTCAAGGGTCGTACCGTCGTGCCCCGGAAGTCGTACCGTCGTGCTCAAGGGTCGTACCGTCGTGCTCAAGGGTCGTACCGTCGTGCTCAAGGGTCGTACCGTCGTGCTCAAGGATCGTACCGTCGTGCTCAAGGGTCGTACCGTCGTGCTCAAGGGTCGTACCGTCGTGCGTGCCCCAGGAGTCGTACCGTCGTGCCCCGGGTGTCGTACCGTCGTGCCCCGGGAGTCGTACCATCATGCCCCAGGTATCATACCGTTGTGCCCCGGGAGTCGTACCGTCGTCGTGCCCCGGGAGTCGTACCGTCGTGCTCAAGGGTTGTTTCGTCGTGCCCCGGGAGCCGTACCGTCGTCGTGCCCCAGGAGTCGTACCGTCGTGCCCCGGGTGTCGTACCGTCGTGGTGCCCAGGAGCCGTACCGTCGCGCCCCCCGGGGAGCCGACGTAGAAAACGGGTGTAGGGGACCCCGCTTGTGATTCAGCGGGTGAATGTCTTTGTGGGGCGGGGGAGCAACAGGCCCCCCCCCCTTGTATCGGGGACCCCCAGGCCCCAGACGGCTTAGGATGGTGGGGTGGGGGCTAGCTACCCCTGGCAGCCCCCACCCGACCCCAAGTGTATAGCCCGGGGCGGGGCGGGGCGGGGTGGGGGCTTGTATCGGGACCACCCCCCCAGGCCCCCGACGGCTCAGGAGGGTCTGGGGGGGCCTATCCCTGGCAGCCCCCCCAACCCCACCCCCACCCCCAAGTGTATAGCCCCGGGCGGGGCGGGGTCGGGGGCCCCGGGGCGGGGCCGAGGGGCGTCGTACAGAATAGCATTTACTAGAGAAATTCCCCAGGTTGGGGCGGAGGGATCAAAGGGGCCCTCCTTCTTCTTCGCCTCTCTCTCTCTCTCTCTCTCTCTCTCTCTCTCTCTCTCTCTCTCTCTCTCTCTCTCTCTCTCTCTCTCTCTCTCCTCCGTTGTGGTAGGAGATGGCAGACAGCGCGCTTCCGTGGTGCCCAGTGTTGGGGCTCCGCCGAAGTTAGAGAGAGAATGAGAGAGAGAGAGAGAGAGAGAGAGAGAGAGAGAGAGAGAGAGAGAGAGAGAGAGAGAGAGAGAGAGATGCATATAATTCTTGGCCTCAGGATTTCTCACAACTCCGCCCCAAAAGAATAAAAAGAAAATGTCTTCTGGGACAAATATTTATTTTTTTTCTAATTTTTTCCCTCCCCCACCACCACCAAGTGGATCTTTAAACCTGTTGTTGGCGTGTTTTCTCACAACTCCGACCCAAAAAAAAAAGAAAATGTTTTCGGGGAACAAAAAAAGTTTTTTTTTTCCCCCACCAAGTGGACTTTTTAAATCTGTGGTCGTTTTTTCTCACAAATTCAAGAGGTAAACTTTAGCAATGAGATGAATGTTTATGTTTTTATTATAATTCTTCCCTAAGCATTTTCCTGTGCTTGAGTTGATAGAGAAAAAAAAGAAAATGTCTTTGGGAAAGTTTTTTTTCTATTTTTTCCCCCACCAAGTGGACCTTTTTCAACCTGTTGGCGTTTTTCTAATGAGTAAAAAAATGTTTTCGGGGGAAAAAGTTTTTTTTCTCTTTTTTCCCCACCAAGTGGACCTTTTTAAACCTGTTGGCGTTTTTCTAATGAGTAAAAAAATGTTTTCGGGGGAAAAAGTTTTTTTCTCTTTTTTCCCCACCAAGTGGACCTTTTTAAACCTGTTGGCGTTTTCTAATGAGTAAAAAAATGTTTTCGGGGGAAAAAAGTTTTTTTCTCTTTTTTTCCCCACCAAGTGGACCTTTTTAAACCTGTTGGCGTTTTCTAATGAGTAAAAAAATGTCTTTGGGAAAAAAGTTTTTCTATTTTTTTCCCCACCAAGTGGACCTTTTTAAACCTGTTAGCGTTTTCTAATGAGTAAAAAAATGTCTTTGGGAAAAAGTTTTTTCTATTTTTTTCCCCACCAAGTGGACCTTTTTAAAACTGTTTGCTTTCTCTAATGAGTAAAAAAATGTCTTTGGGAAAAAAAGTTTTTTCTATTTTTTTCCCCACCAAGTGGACCTTTTTAAACCTGTTGGCGTTTTTCTAATGAGGCGTTATGAGGTGGGGTTCCTCCCTCATCCCGCCTCATACCACCACGTACCTGACCTAGGGCGTTGGGTCGCCCCACACCTTACGTTACGCCACGGTCGCTCCCGACGCACGCAGCGGACAGCGACGCACCGACTGTCGCACCGGCGGAGAAGCGTCGTGTGTCGCTCTACGACACCCCTCCCCTCCCTCCTTCCCTCCCTCCGTCCCTCCCTCGCTCCCCCCTTCCTCTTCCCTCCCTCTCCCCCCCCCGCGCGACAGGGTCGCTCCCGACGCACGCAGCGGA
>NC_092267.1:6976220-7003720 GCF_036320965.1 Panulirus ornatus | reverse complement strand
CTCCTTTAGCCTCCATGGTCACTGTCTCCACTCTTGCATCCTCCATTGTCACTGTCTCCACTCCTGCATCCTCCCTGGTCGCTGTCTCCACTCCTGCATCCTCCCTGGTCGCTGTCTCCACTCCTGCATCCTCCCTGGTCGCTGTCTCCACTCCTGCATCCTCCCTGGTGACTGTCTCCATTCCTGCATCCTCCATTGTCACTGTCTCCACTCCTGCATCCTCCCTGGTCGCTGTCTCCACTCCTGCATCCTCCCTGGTCACTGTCTCCACTCCTGCATCCTCCATTATCACTGTCTCCACTCCTGCATCCTCCCTTGTCACTGTCTCCACTCCTGCATCCTCCATTGTCACTGTCTCCACTCCTGCATCCTCCCTGGTCGCTGTCTCCACTCCTGCATCCTCCCTGGTCACTGTCTCCACTCCTGCATCCTCCATTATCACTGTCTCCACTCCTCCATCCTCCCTGGTCACTGTCTCCACTCCTGCATCCTTCCTGGTCACTGTCTCCACTCCTGCATCCTCCATTGTCACTGTCTCCACTCCTGCATCCTCCCTGGTCGCTTTCTCCACTCCTGCATCCTCCCTGGTCGCTGTCTCCACTCCTGCATCCTCCCTGGTCGCTGTCTCCACTCCTGCATCCTCCCTGGTCTCTGTCTCCATTCCTGCATCCTCCCTGGTCGCTGTCTCCACTCCTGCATCCTCCCTGGTCGCTGTCTCCACTCCTGCATCCTCCCTGGTCGCTGTCTCCACTCCTGCATCCTCCCTGGTCGCTGTCTCCACTCCTGCATCCTCTCTGGTCACTGTCTCCACTCCTGCATCCTCCATTGTCACTGTCTCCACTCCTGCATCCTCCCTGGTCACTGTCTCCACTCCTGCATCCTCCCTGGTCACTGTCTCCACTCCTGCATCCTCCATTGTCACTGTCTCCACTCCTGCATCCTCCCTGGTCGCTGTCTCCACTCCTGCATCCTCCCTGGTCGCTGTCTCCACTCCTGCATCCTCCCTGGTCGCTGTCTCCACTCCTGCATCCTCCATTGTCACTGTCTCCACTCCTGCATCCTCCCTGGTCACTGTATCCACTCCTGCATCCTCCCTGGTCGCTGTCTCCACTCCTGCATCCTCCCTGGTCACTGTCTCCACTCCTGCATCCTCCCTGGTCACTGTATCCACTCCTGCATCCTCCCTGGTCACTGTCTCCACTCCTGCAGGATGCATGTATGGTAGTACATGGTGTGGCAGTGGACGGAGGTATTTCATGGTGTGGCAATAGGTGGGGGTATTACATGGTGTGGTAATAGATGGGAGTATTACATGGTGTGGAAATGGACGGAGGTAATACATGGTCTGGCAATAGACGGAGGTATTACATGGTGTGGTTGTGGTATGTGCTAGTACATGGTGTGGCAATGGACGGACATGGTGTGGCAATAGATGGAGGTATTACATAGTGTGGTAGTGGTATGTGCTAGTACATGGTGTGGCAATAGATGGAGGTATTACATGGTGTGGTAGTGGAATGTGCTAGTACATGGTGTGGTAGTGGACGGAGGTATTACATGGTGTGGTAGTGGACGGAGGTATTACATGGTGTGGTAGTGGACGGAGGTATTACATGGTGTGGTAGTGGACGGAGGTATTACATAGTGTGGCCGTGAGCAGGCAACAAATGGCCTCAGGTAATGGAGTGCACTTTCTCCTTTAGTGTGAACCAGCTCCGACAGAGGCGCCCTCCCACTTCTTTACCCCCAACCAAACCTCCGCTTCCCCACACCCCACCCCACCACTCTGTCTTCCCCACCACATTCCCCTTTTCGGTAACTCCACCGTTCTCCCCCACTTCACTACCCCCACCACGCATTCCTATAGTCATGGTCGTCCAGACAGTATATATATATATATATATATATATATATATATATATATATATATATATATATATATATATATATATATATATATATATGTATGTATTTCTGAGTCTACGGGGAAATGAAACGCGGTAAGTTCCCAAGTGCACTTTCGTGTAATAATCACATCATCAGGGGAGATACAAGAAAGAAATATTAAAGTCAGTTGATATGAAACAGAGAGAGAGAGAGAAAGAGAGAGAGAGAGAGAGAGAGAGAGAGAGAGAGAGAGAGAGAGAGAGAGAGAGAGAATTTTTCCTCTGTCTAACTTTCAATAGACGAAAAAAAGAAATGAATTTGCAGTCACCGTTCAATCTAAATAAAGTCCGATTGATAATAGATCAGGTTGTCCTCAGGAAGCGCGCGCGCGCAGGTTTTGCTCGCACGCGCGTACGTACAGCACGATGGCCATTGGCATATCTCCCTCACAAGGCAGGTGATGGATCGTTAAGACAGCTCAATTCATTAATGGCCATTGCCCTCTTTGGTCATAGCCACAGGGAGACGAGGCTCTGTGTGTGTGTGTGCAGACCACTTGAAGAGGAAGGTCGCTGGACAATGTGTATCAGAATAGACACTCGCTCGGTTCACGTCGAAAAAACCTTTCGCACTGCGATTGCTGGGATGCATTCCAGCACTCCAGGGAAAGGCTGGAAAGGTTTCCAGTACCTGAAGGTCAGTAGGGTGGCGAGGTCGGAGCAGATTTGTGGCGTGAGAGGAAGTAATTCTGGACATGATTTTGATATATCTCGGGTGAGCCTCCAGTTGCGCTTCGCGACCCCACGTTCGATGGCACCAAATCAGTTTTATTCTTTTGTTATAAATGTTCCAACGAAGAGACGTCGATCCTGGAACGCAGGAACGAAGAGGCGTCGATCCTGGAACGCAGCAGGAGTTCGTAGAAGCGGCAGGACTTTGTAGAAGCGGCAGGAGTTTGTAGAAGCAGCAGGAGTTCGTAGAAGCGGCAGGACTTTGTAGAAGCGGCAGGAGTTCGTAGAAGCGGCAGGAGTTCGTAGAAGCGGCAGGAGTTCTGTGTATCCTATGACGACAATGCGAGCTCTTGAGCACGACGGGACGACCCTTGGAGCACGACGGAACGACCTTTTGAGCACAACCCTCGGACGACCCATGGGTTCGATGGCCTGACCTTTGATATAATCTGTATGGATCTGCTTCCAAAAAGCTCCGTCATCGATGATATACACAAGAATCGTACACGTTCCCATAAGGTCTTTAAATGCAATTAATGCCCAAGAATCCTTTATATATACATGCCCTAAAAGGCGAATCCCTTCGAGTGATCCTACGCCTTTATCTGTGAGTGGTCACTGAAGGATAGATAGACTCGTGGAGGACGAGGTGCGACTCAAGTCTGTGGTGTGTCCTCGTCTTTCTGCTGAGGAGGACATCATTTTCGCTGGATCAGTCCCTGTGCTAGAGAGAGAGAGAGAGAGAGAGAGAGAGAGAGAGAGAGAGAGAGAGAGAGAGAGAGAGAGGTGGTATGTCAACGTACACTCCCATTCCTACACCTCAGCGCCCAAGTACCTCACACCATTTTTCCCTCCTCCTCCTTCCTCCATTAGCGCCAAGACCAACCCACCACTTTATCATGTCGTCTTTCGGCCCCCCAAACCTCCAGCAGCCAGACCTAACGCTGTCATGGACGACCCTCGAAGTCTGCCATTGCATGTCCACATGAGGCCCTGAGAACGTAGCTGGGGGACGTTCCACTGTCGCACACGCCATGCACGAACACCACCTCCAACACCTCCTCTTCCTCTTCCTCCTCTTCCTCCTCTGCCCTGGGCGCGCCCTTTTCTCTCTCTCTCTCTCTCTCTCTCTCTCTCTCTCTCTCTCTCTCTCTCTCTCTCTCTCTCTCTCTCTCTCTCTCTCTCTACACACACACACACACACACACACACACAGACACACACACACACACAGACACGGGCGCGCCACCTGTTGCCATTCTATCCACCCGACTCATGTCAACACTCAGCCCGGGCGCCCGCGCCCCTCTCCGTCCCTGAGCGCCCCCCCTTGTGTCAACACGTCCGTTGCAGCTCCAAACGACTGTCGCAAATGATCCGAGTTAAGAGATCACACACTCGGGACCCTGTGTGTGCTCGCTTCTGAAACAGTCGTACGCGCCCTCCCTCGTCCTTCGGGACTGTGTGTGCTCGCTTCTGAAACAGTCGTACGCGCCCTCCTCCCTCCCCCCCTTCGGGACTGTGTGTGCTCGCTTCTGAAACAGTCGTACGCGCCCTCCTCCCTCCTCCTCCTTTTTTATGTCTTCCCCACACACGTCCGAACACCGGAATGGGTCGGAATGGTGAGTGGTCACCGTTTCTTAATGGTGTTCGACACTGGGGAGGAGGTTTTATTGTTACAGTGCCGCCAGTGCCAGCAGCTACTACCGGCTGTAAGATTAGCGCTGTCTGAAGTTATGAGTTTGGCCATGAGCGTCCCCGAGCGAGCGCGCAGTGGCTGGCGCCCTCCGTGACCCGCCGTCGTCGGCTCGGTCGTCCGTGTGGTTCGGACGCGCCAGCGGGCGGGAGGAGCGGCCCGTTCCAGTGGTCGGTCCTTCCCGCATGGCGTTCGGGTTGTACGTTCGTTAAACGCAAGAGGCGAGACACGCGTTCAATTCATGGTGGGGAGCGAGAGGTGGTTGAGTAAGCTCATTTGAGCGCGATGGTACGACCCTTGAGCTCACGACGGTTGTACGACCCTGGAGCACGTTGGTTCGACCCTTGAGCTCACGATTGCACGACACATGAGCACACGACGGTACGACCCTTGAGCTGTCGACGGTACGACCCTTGAGCTCACGACGGTGGTACGACCCTTGAGCTCACGACGATGGTACGACCCTTGAGCTCACGACGATGGTACGACCCTTGAGCACGACGGTACGACCCTTGAGTTCACGACAGTACGACCCTTAAGTTGACCCTTGAGGACGACAGTACGACCCTTTGGTCAAGAACAAGTCATTTTCAATCAGGCGTCCTTCAGTCATTTTGATACTAGGTTTATAATATGCGAATTTTGTGGATAGCAAACCTCATGTAGATAATGTAGATAAATAATGTAGATGAATTTGACCTAGTTCACACACACACACACACACACACACACACACACACACACACACACACACATAATATATATATATATATATATATATATATATATATATATATATATATATATATATATATATATATATATATAACAAAGTGCATATGAACGCGCACCTTCATAGAACATACAAACCTCCAACAGCCAAGATCGAACCCGGGACCCCTGTTCCCGCCTGTTGCACAAGGGTCCCAGGTTCGATCCTGGCTGTTGGAGGTTTGTATGATATATATATATATATATATATATATATATATATATATATATATATATATATATATATATATATATATATATATATATATAAACTAGTAGATTAATTCGGGTTAGGTCCTGTACCTGTGGGAGAGGAATAATGAGAGGGTGGGGGGATAGTCATCGTGCTGGTGAAGCGGTCATTATTTTTCTCCCGTTTTTTTTTTTAAATGCGACCAGTACAGCCTATTCGAAAGTGTAGACCATTTCCGACTTACAAGAATGAGCCTAATGGTAGCCTTCTTGTGTATTATACGATGTTGTGGTTCAAATTACAAACTTGGGAAGGTTTGGTTGGATTCGTAATGGCTTTGTGTTGCTGCCTTGGATGATGGCACAGTTACAAAATTATTATTATAGCTACTACTCAGAGAGAAAGCCAAAATAATCAAAAAAGAAAAAAAAGAAAATATCCCTTGTGTGTTGGGCTGGGGAGTTATGCGTTCTGAAACCAGAAGAAATTCTGAGGCGAAGTCCTTTTGGCCAGTGTGTTTTCCCTCCCTCCCTCCCCACCACAGAATGACAAGTGGTAATGCCTCAAATGAATATTTTTGCATTCATTTCATCCCAGGGCCAGCGTTTGGCCAAACTACAGTGGGTGGGGAGGGGGGAAACCTGTGTGCTAGCCAAACATTTGTTTAGGTCGGATACTGGAGCTGGATTACATGGAAAATGGAAACGTCTTTCCAAATATATCATTTCTCTTTTTTTTCTTTTTCTTTTTCTTTCCTCAGTGGATAGATAATGTACTTAATTTTTTTTCTTAGTGGGGGAAAATACCCACTGGGTTTGGTTTAAGTGGTGGGTGTCTATCTATTGGGGAAACAGTTTCCACTCCAGGGGCTAGGGTGTATAGGGTGGCTGTACCCTTGTGCAGCCAACCCGTTGGCGCTTGCGCGATCAGCCTAGCCCAGCCCAGTCAGGAAGCCTAGCCTAGCCTAGCCTAGCCTAGCCTAGCCAGCCAAGCAGCTTAGCCCAGCCCAGCAGCCAGGCAGCCTTGCCTAGCCAGCCCAGCCCAGCCAGGTAGCGTATCCCAGCCCAGCAGCCTAGCCTAGCCTAGCCCAGCCCAGCCCAGCCCAGCAGCCAGCCCTGCAGCCAGGCAACCTAGCCTAGCCTAGCCACCCAGCCCAGCCAGCCAGGCATCGTATCCCAGCCCAGCCCAGCCCAGCCCAGCAGCCAGCTAGGCAGCGTATCCCAGCCCAGCCCAGCCCAGCCCAGCCCAGCCCAGCCCAGCACCCAGCCAGCCAGTCTAGCCCAGCCCAGCCCAGCCCAGCCCAGCCCAGCCCACAGCCAACCCTCCCTCCATCTGTCGTCGTCTTTGTCTGGTGTGTAACGGGTGGGTGGGTGAGTCCTCCCTCCTGGCTGGTCGATATGAGCACTTGTCGAGCACTACCTTACCTACCTACCTACAGCCTAGGGTCGAGCACCACCTTACCTACCTACCTACAGGCTAGGGTCGAGCACCACCTTACCTACCTACCTACAGCCTAGGGTCGAGCACCACCTTACCTACCTACCTACAGGCTAGGGTCGAGCACCACCTTACCTACCTACACAGCCTAGGGTCGAGCACCACCTTACCTACGTACCTACACAGCCTAGGGTCGAGCACCACCTTACCTACCTACCTACAGCCTAGGGTCGAGCACCACCTTACCTACCTACACAGCCTAGGGTCGAGCACCACCTTGCCTACCTACACAGCCTAGGGTCGAGCACCACCTTACCTACCTACACAGCCTAGGGTCGAGCACCACCTTACCTACCTACCTACACAGCCTAGGGTCGAGCACCACCTTACCTACCTACACAGCCTAGGGTCGATACACTCAGCCCTACACACCCTTAATCTTCTCACTCAGCCATGAGTCTTGGCGTGAATAGAGTAGTTAGGTAATTACATTGGAAACGAGGAGGACTTTATTTGTTTTCAATGTTCTTCGTGTACTTACGTTTGTTTACTTGCTGTTTATAGGAAACAAATACAGTTCCTGTTTGCCTCTTGCTAGTGGTGAACGTGGTGAAGCAGTGTTTTTCATCTTTTTAAGTCTACAGAAACATAAGTTATTTCTAAGTCTGTGTTCCCTACCATAATGTTTTCTGTAGGGAATAGATGTAGAAGAAACGTGTATTCCTGTAGAATGTATTGATAATTTATGTGCCAGCCTTCATGATGGATTTTGACCAAGTTGGGAGTTGAAACGGAGTTTATTTTTTTTGCCCGAGTTAGTAGTTGAAACGGAATTTATTTATTTTTTTTTGACTAAGTTAAGTGTTGAAACGGAATATTTTGACCGAGTTACTAGTTGAAACGGAATTTTTTGACCAAGTTAAGAGTTGAAACGGAATTTTTTGACCGAGTTACTAGTTGAAACGGAATTTTTTGACCAAGTTAAGAGTTGAAACGGAATTTTTTGACCAAGTTAAGAGTTGAAACGGAATTTTTTGACCGAGTTACTAGTTGAAACGGAATTTTTTCACCAAGTTAAGAGTTGAAACGGAATTTTTTGACCGAGTTACGAGTTGAAACGGAATTTTTTGACCGAGTTACGAGTTGAAACGGAATTATTTTACCAAGTTAGTGGTTGAAACGGAATTCTTTTTGACTAAGTTAGGAGTTGAAACGGAATATTTTGACCGAGTTAGTAGTTGAAACTGAATTTTTTTTTTACCATGTTACGAGTTGAAACGGAATTTTTTTGACCGAGTTACGAGTTGAAACTGAATTTTTTTTGACCAAGTTAGTAGTTGAAACGGAATTTTTTTTTGACCGAGTTACGAGTTGAAACGGAATTTTTTTGACCAAGTTACGAGTTGAAATGGATTTTTTTTTTTTTTTTTACCAAGTTACGAGTCGAAACGGATTTTTTTTGACCAAGCTACGAGTTGAAACGGAATTTTTTGACCAAGCAAAGAATTGAAGCAAAATTTATTCCCGAGAGTTAGGAGTGGTTGGTTGGTGGTGATGGTGATGGTGGAGGTGGTGGAGGAGGAGGCTCGGGTATCGCCAACACGCCAGCCAGCCATGGGAATATCTGTGTGGGGGAGAGAGAATATGTGACATTGACATGGGAATATCTGTGTGGGAGAGAGAATATGTGACATTGACATGGGAATATCTGTGTGGGGGAGAGAGAATATGTGACATTGACATGGGAATATCTGTGTGGGGGAGAGAATATGTGACATTGACATGGGAATATCTGTGTGGGGGAGAGAATATGTGACATTGACATGGGAATATCTGTGTGGGGGAGAGAGAATATGTGACATTGACATGGGAATATCTGTGTGGGGGAGAGAGAATATGTGACATTGACATGGGAATATCTGTGTGGGGGAGAGAGAATATGTGACATTGACATGGGAATATCTGTGTGGGGGGGAGAGAATATGTGACACTGACATGGGAATATCTGTGTGGGGGAGAGAAGATATGTGACATTGACATGGGAATATCTGTGTGGGGGAGAGAGAATATGTGACACTGACATGGGAATATCTGTGTGGGGGAGAGAAGATATGTGACATTGACATGGGAATATCTGTGTGGGGGAGAGAGAATATGTGACATGGACATGTAAGGGTTGGTATAGACTGTGTGAGGAGGGTCGAGTGATCGATGAAAAGCGAATTGGCTTTGGATTGCTTATGTGCGTCGCTGGGGGAAGGAAGGAAGGAAGGAAGGAAGGAAGGAGGAAGGAATGAAGGGAGGAAGGAAGGAAGGAAGGAGGGAAGGAAGGAAGGAAAGAAAGAAGGAAGGAAGGAGGAAGGGAGGAAGGAAGATGAAGGAAGGAAGGAAAGGAAGGAAGGGAGGAAAGAAGGAAGGGAGGAAAGAGGGAAGGAAGAAGGAAGGAAGGTAGGAAAGAAAAGAAGGAAGGAAGGAGGAAGGAAGGGAGGAAGGAAGAAGGATGGAATGGGGGAAAGGAAGGAAGGAAGGGAAGAAGGAAGGGAGGAAAAGAAGGAGGAAGAAGGAATGGGAGGAGGAATTGAAGGAGGAAGGAAGGAAGGAAGGAGGGAAGGAAGGAAGGAAAGAAAGAAGGAAGGAAGGAAGGGAGGAAGGAAGAAGGAAGGAAGGAAGGAAAGGAAGGAAGGGAGGAAGAAGGAAGGGAGGAAAGAAGGAAGGAAGAAGGAAGGAAGGAAGGAAAGAAAGAAGGAAGGAAGGAAGGAAGGGAGGAAGGAAGAAGGAAGGAAGGGAGGAAAGGAAGGAAGGAAGGAAGAAGGAAGGGAGGAAAGAAGGAAGGAAGAAGGAAGGGAGGAAGGAATGAAGGGAGGAAGGAAGGAAGGAAGGAGGGAAGGAAGGAAGGAAAGAAAGAAGGAAGGAAGGGAGGAAGGAAGAAGGAAGGAAGGAAGGAAAGGAAGGAAGGGAGGAAGAAGGAAGGGAGGAAAGAAGGAAGGAAGAAGGAAGGAAGGAAGGAAAGAAAGAAGGAAGGAAGGAAAGAAGGAAGAAGGAAGGAAGGGAGGAAAGGAAGGAAGGAAGGAAGAAGGAAGGGAGGAAAGAAGGAAGGAAGAAGGAAGGAAGGAAGGAAGAAGGAAGGAAGGAAGGAATGAAGGAAGGAAGGAAGGACATTGGAATTTCATGAGGGTATCGGACCTTGTCGACGCTCGGGAAGACGTCGAAGAGTGATAGATCGATAGATAAACCAGTGATAGAAATATAGAAAGAACTTCGAAGGGGTTTGTTACAATTTTGAATGGCGTGTCCATAGATTAGCAGGATATAGATATGAATCCATGGGTTAGCAAGATATAGATATGAATCCATGGGTTAGCAAGATATAGATATGAATCCATGGGTTAGCAAGATATAGATATTAACAGAAAAACAACATGTCTTCTTCTCTTTTCCTCACAACTTTTTATCTTTAGGTTTGGTTGTATTTCTTTTCTCATCTCATCCAGAGTAAAAGACATGTTGCAGGTTACATATATATATATATATATATATATATATATATATATATATATATATATATATATATATATATATATATATATATATATATATTTTTTTTTTTTTTTTTTTTTTTTTCTTTTAAACTATTTGCGTTAGCGAGGTAGCGTTAAGAACAGAGGACTGGGCCTTTTTTGGAATATCCTCACCTGGCCCCCTTCCCTGTTCCTTCTTTTGGAAAATTAAAAAAAAAACGAGAGGGGAGGATTTCCAGCCACCCGCTCCCTCCCCTTTTAGTCGCCTTCTACGACACGCAGGGAATACGTGGGAATTATTCTTAATCCCCTATCCCCAGGGATAATATATATATATATATATATATATATATATATATATATATATATATATATATATATATATATATATATATATTACATGATATATACATGGTTAAGAGACGGGGGCAACACGTCTTCCCGTAATACACTCACACACACACACACACACACACACACACGGCTGTGCGTAAAAATACGCCCATCACTGGAACTGGTGCGTAAGGTGTTGCTCTCTCTGGCCACGACACACACAGAGGTGGAGGAGGTGGTCATCTTGTGCTCTTGAAATATCGAGAATTTAATATTCCTTTTTTTTTTCTTTACTTTGAAGGAGAGAAATAGTTCATGTTCCTCAAATATCGAGAATTAAATATTCTTTTTTTTTTCTTTGAAGGAGAGAAATAGTTCTTGTTTATTCAAATATCGAGAATTAGATATTCTTGTTTATTCAAATATCGAGAATTAGATATTCTTCTTTACCTTGAAGGAGAGAAATAGTTTATGCTCTTCAAATATCGAGAAATAGATATTCTTGTTTATTCAAATATCGAGAATTAGATATTCTTGTTTATTCAAATATCGAGAATTAGATATTCTTGTTTATTCAAATATCGAGAATTAGATATTCTTGTTTATTCAAATATCGAGAATTAGATATTCTTGTTTATTCAAATATCGAGAATTAGATATTCTTGTTTATTCAAATATCGAGAATTAGATATTCTTCTTTACCTTGAAGGAGAGAAATAGATCCTGCTCCTCAAATATCGAGAAATAGATATTCTTTTTTTAATTTGAAGGAGAGAAATAGTTCTTGCTCCTCAAATATCGAGAATTAGATATTCTTTTTTGCCTTGAAGGAAAGAAATAGATCCTGCTCCTCAAATATCGAGAAATAGATATTCTTTTTTTAATTTGAAGGAGAGAAATAGTTCTTGCTCCTCAAATATCGAGAATTAGATATTCTTTTTTTAATTTGAAGGAGAGAAATAGATCCTGCTCCTCAAATATCGAGAAATAGATATTCTTTTTTTAATTTGAAGGAGAGAAATAGTTCTTGCTCCTCAAATATCGAGAATTAGATATTCTTTTTTACCTTGAAGGAGAGAAATCGATCAGCCATCTTACCTTAATCGCTGATCAAAACAAGGAGACCCAGTTGACCCCCTTCTTCCTTTGAGCCCAATGGCCCATGGCCCTTGAGAGCCAATTGACCCCGCCCCCCCCTTGAGCACGACCTTTTGGGTTCAATATGATAGCTTAACCTCTTGACCTGACCTCTAACAGGTCATTAGTCAGAGCCATTAAGGTCGAGTGTAACGATGGCTTGTGTAGACAGCCAGCCAACCAACGAGCCTGGATCGCCACTCACTCAGACACCACCATGACACTTTATTGATAGACTCACATTATGCCGTCTTTATTGATAGACTCACATTATGTCGTCTTTATTGATAGACTCACATTATGTCGTCTTTATTGATAGACTCACATTATGTCGTCTTTATTGATAGACTTACATTATGTCGTCTTTATTGATAGACTCACATTATGTCGTCTTTATTGATAGACTCACATTATGTCGTCTTTATTGATAGACTCACATTATGTCGTCTTTATTGATAGACTCACATTATGTCGTCTTTATTGATAGACTCACATTATGTCGTCTTTATTAATAGACTCACATTATGCCGTCTTTATTGATAAACTCACATTATGTCGTCTTTACTGATAGACTCACATTATGTCGTCTTTATTGATAGACTCACATTATGTCGTCTTTATTGATAGACTCACATTATGTCGTCTTTATGCCGTCTTTAATTACCTCGCAGTGGACAGAACCAGGAAGTATGATAACTCAGATAAGACGAATAGATTAAACCCCACGTTCTCCCTTTTGATGATGCTAATTACAGGCATTAGTCACTGTAATTATTCACTGTAATTATTCGTCGTCGGTTTTTTAATGGGGTTATACCATCTCCCGAGCCGTCTCTTCGAATTCCAATCAATTTGACGGGGAAAATATAATGAGAATGCGATCGTGCAACGGTGGGATAATGAAGATTGGGTTTCACCCATGGCGAGCTCTGTGTGAGGTTTACATGGCTCGGTACTTTTTACTGTGTGAGGTTTATATGGCTTGGTACTTTTTACTGTGAGGTTTGTATGGCTTGGTACTTTTTACTGTGAGGTTTGTATGGCTTGGTACTTTTTTACTGTGATGTTTATATGGCTTGGTACTTTACTGTGAGGTTTATATGGCTCGGTACTTTTTACTGTGTGAGGTTTATATGGCTTGGTACTTTTTACTGTGAGGTTTGTATGGCTTGGTACTTTTTACTGTGATGTTTATATGGCTTGGTACTTTACTGTGAGGTTTATATGGCTTGGTACTTTTTACTGTAAGGTTTATGTGGCATGGTACTTTACTGTGTGAGGTTTATATGGCTTGGTACTTTTTACTGTGAGGTTTCTATGGTTGCTACTTTTTACTGTTGTCCCGTGGAACATGGTAGATACGTAGCGATCGCCTTTTCCCCCCCCAATCGTTGGGGGAAAGGGACACACTCGACCCTGCAACATATCATTGGCCTTTTACTTGGAAGCTGCACAAATGGAGACGGAGTATTGTGGAGGACTGTTGAATGTATGAGACGATTGGCGCTGGATGCAATTTGCGAAGTGCACGGCATCTGGAGGTTTGGTGAGCGAGGGTGATGGTGGCCATCAAATATTCGTCTGCAGTTTTCATACAATTGTTTCTCAACATGACCAAAGAATAGGGCAAAAGACCCATAACACAATTTTGGATATTGCATGATATAGGTCAGTTATGAAAATGGTTTGACCCCGTGACTTAACTCGGCTCTTAATGCGAGGCGAATTCCATCTTTGGCCATATAGCTTAATGGATATCTGTTTTTAATGTTTTCCTCAGCGTTCCAAATGGACAGTCTTTCCTCAGCGTTCCAAATGGACAGTCTTTCCTCAGCGTTCCAAATGGACAGTCTTTCCTCAGCGTTCAAAATGGACAGTCCGTCCTCACGGTTCCAAATGGACAGTATTTCCTCAGCGTTCTAAATGGACAGTCTTTCCTCAGCGTTCTAAATGGACAGTCCGTCCTCACGGTTCCAAATGGACAGTATTTCCTCAGCGTTCTAAATGGACAGTCTTTCCTCAGCGTTCTAAATGGACAGTCTTTCCTCAGCGTTCTAAATGGACAGTCTTTCCTCAGCGTTCCAAATGGACAGTCTTTCCTCAGCGTTCCAAATGGACAGTCTTTCCTCAGCGTTCTAAATGGACAGTCTTTCCTCAGCGTTCTAAATGGACAGTCTTTCCTCAGCGTTCCAAATGGACAGTCTTTCCTCAGCGTTCCAAATGGACAGTCTTTCCTCAGCGTTCTAAATGGACAGTCTTTCCTCAGCGTTCCAAATGGACAGTCTTTCCTCAGCGTTCCAAATGGACAGTCTTTCCTCAGCGTTCCAAATGGACAGTCCGTCCTCAGCGTTCCAAATGGACAGTCTTTCCTCAGCGTTCTAAATGGACAGTCTTTCCTCAGCGTTCTAAATGGACAGTCCGTCCTCAGCGTTCCAAATGGGTAGTCCGTCCTCAGCCCGGAGCGTTCCAAATGGACAGTCCGGAGCGTTCCAAAGGGACGGTCTTCAGCGTTCCAAATGGACAGTCCACAACTTCCCAAATGGATTCCCTCCACACCTTGCCAAGTTAGCGTTGCAAGATGGTTGAAGACCTGCCTGTGTGTGTGGATCTGTCCTCGCAATTTTCGCCACTTGTGTCCATGGAAAACACACTCGTTAACCCCAATTAGATATTGCCAGTTCGTCGCTCAAGCTGTGTGTGTGTGTGTGTGTGTGTGTGTGTGTGTGTGTTGCCCCCGTCTCTTAACCTGTGTACATGTGTACCGTGTCTTTACACCTAGTTTGTGTTTACGTACGTGTGTCATACCGGTCCAAGACGGTAAACTACACACATAACTGGCTGTGATCACAAACAAGTACGTACATAGACTCATTTACGTACATAGACTCATTTACGTACATACACTCATTTACGTACATAGACTCATTTACGTACATAGACTCATTTACGTACATAAACTCATATACGTACATAGACTCATTTCTTTTTCCCCTGTGAATGGTGACCGCAGGTATGTGTGTGTACATAGACTATGGGTCACAATGTGTGTGTGTGTGTGTGTGTGTGTGTGTGTGTGTGTGTGTACGTACGTCGTCCATTAACCGGTGTGTTTGTTTGTTTGTTTACAGACTGGTTCCCCGGATGGAGCGACCAGGGTGGCTACAACGGTCAGCCCTCGGATGACGGCCTGGGTGACGAAGACTGTGTGGAGCTGCGCAGGAGTTTCAGGTAAGGTCACTCACATCGCATGATGATCATCGCAATATGTATATTTCTCTTTTTTCCTTCACAGTGGTGTTAAGCACCACGCGCCAAGCAATAATCAATTTTCTTTTTTCAGAAAAAGATTAAAATTCTTTATGGAAAAATATTGAGGGAAAAAAATGGCTCTTATGAGCCATTAGAAAAAATGGCTCTTATGAGCCATTAGAAAAAATGGCTCTTATGAGCCATTAGAAAAAATGGCTCTTATGAGCCATTAAGAAAAGATGGCTCTTATGAGCCATTAGAAAAAATGGCTCTTATGAGCCATTAGAAAAGAATGGCTCTTATGAGCCATTAAGAAAAGATGGCTCTTATGAGCCATTAGAAAAAATGGCTCTTATGAGCCATTAGAAAAGAATGGCTCTTATGAGCCATTAGAAAAAAATGGCTCTTATGAGCCATTAAGAAAAAATGGCTCTTATGAGCCATTAGAAAAGAATGGCTCTTATGAGCCATTAGAAAAAATGGCTCTTATGAGCCATTAGAAAAGAATGGCTCTTATGAGCCATTAGAAAAGAATGGCTCTTATGAGCCATTAGAAAAGAATGGCTCTTATGAGCCATTAGAAAAGAATGGCTCTTATGAGCCATTAGAAAAGAATGGCTCTTATGAGCCATTAGAAAAAATGGCTCTTATGAGCCATTAAGAAAAAATGGCTCTTATGAGCCATTAGAAAAAAATGGCTCTTATGAGCCATTAGAAAAAATGGCTCTTATGAGCCATTAGAAAAAATGGCTCTTATGAGCCATTAGAAAAAATGGCTCTTATGAGCCATTAGAAAAAATGGCTCTTATGAGCCATTAAGAAAAAATGGCTCTTATGAGCCATTAGAAAAAATGGCTCTTATGAGCCATTAAGAAAAAATGGCTCTTATGAGCCATTAGAAAAAAATGGCTCTTATGAGCCATTAGAAAAAATGGCTCTTATGAGCCATTAGAAAAAATGGCTCTTATGAGCCATTAGAAAAAATGGCTCTTATGAGCCATTAGAAAAAATGGCTCTCATGAGCCATTAGAAAAAATGGCTCTTATGAGCCATCAGAAAAAATGGCTCTTATGAGCCATTAGAAAAAAAATGGCTCTTATGAGCCATTAGAAAAAAAATGGCTCTTATGAGCCATTAGAAAAAAATGGCTCTTATGAGCCATTAGAAAAAATGGCTCTTATGAGCCATTAGAAAAAATGGCTCTTATGAGCCATTAGAAAAAATGGCTCTCATGAGCCATTAGAAAAAATGGCTCTTATGAGCCATCAGAAAAAATGGCTCTTATGAGCCATTAGAAAAAAAATGGCTCTTATGAGCCATTAGAAAAAAATGGCTCTTATGAGCCATTAGAAAAAATGGCTCTTATGAGCCATTAGAAAAAATGGCTCTTATGAGCCATTAGAAAAAATGGCTCTTATGAGCCATTAGAAAAAATGGCTCTCATGAGCCATTGTGTTGCGTGTATGTCTAGCTCGTTGAGCCACTTGGAAAAGCCGTTGGCCTTTTAGAGTTAGGTGGGCCCCCCCATTTTTTTAATGGGGGGGTTGTGAGGAGGAGGGGTTGTGAGGCGAAGAAAATGGGAATATGTAACCTTGCATTACGTATTGTATCGATCGCTTCCAGAACCAAATTTCGAAAGGCATTGGTCCCTTGTGTGTAAGTAGATAATTGATAGATAGATAGAGTCTATTACTTTATATATATATATATATATATATATATATATATATATATATATATATATATATATATATATATATATAAAGAGAGACTTTTGGATGTTAATGTGCTGAGAGGTGCAACTGGAGGGATGTCTGATCATTATCTTGTGGAGGCTAAGGTGAAGATTTGTATGGGTTTTCAGAAAAGAAGAGTGAATGTTGGGGTGAAGAGGGTGGTGAGAGTAAGTGAGCTTGGGAAGGAGACTTGTGTGAGGAAGTACCAGGAGAGACTGAGTACAGAGTGGAAAAAGGTGAGAACAATGGAAGTAAGGGGAGTGGGGGAGGAATGGGATGTATTTAGGGAATCAGTGATGGATTGCGCAAAAGATGCTTGTGGCATGAGAAGAGTGGGAGGTGGGTTGATTAGAAAGGGTAGTGAGTGGTGGGATGAAGAAGTAAGAGTATTAGTGAAAGAGAAGAGAGAGGCATTTGGACGATTTTTGTAGGGAAAAAATGAAATTGAGTGGGAGATGTATAAAAGAAAGAGACAGGAGGTCAAGAGAAAGGTGCAAGAGGTGAAAAAAAGGGCAAATGAGAGTTGGGGTGAGAGAGTATCATTAAATTTTAGGGAGAATAAAAAGATGTTCTGGAAGGAGGTAAATATAGTGCGTAAGACAAGGGAGCAAATGGGAACTTCAGTGAAGGGCGCAAATGGGGAGGTGATAACAAGTAGTGGTGATGTGAGAAGGAGATGGAGTGAGTATTTTGAAGGTTTGTTGAATGTGTTTGATGATAGAGTGGCAGATATAGGGTGTTTTGGTCGAGGTGGTGTGCAAAGTGAGAGGGTTAGGGAAGATGATTTGGTAAACAGAGAAGAGGTAGTAAAAGCTTTGCGGAAGATGAAAGCCGGCAAGGCAGCAGGTTTGGACGGTATTGCAGTGGAATTTATTAAAAAAGGGGGTGACTGTATTGTTGACTGGTTGGTAAGGTTATTTAATGTATGTATGACTCATGGTGAGGTGCCTGAGGATTGGCGGAATGCGTGCATAATGCCATTGTACAAAGGCAAAGGGGATAAGAGTGAGTGCTCAAATTACAGAGGTATAAGTTTGTTGCGTATTCCTGGTAAATTATATGGGAGGGTATTGATTGAGAGGGTGAAGGCATGTACAGAGCATCAGATTGGGGAAGAGCAGTGTGGTTTCAGAAGTGGTAGAGGATGTGTGGATCAGGTGTTTGCTGTGAAGAATGTATGTGAGAAATACTTAGAAAAGCAAATGGATTTGTATGTAGCATTTATGGATCTGGAGAAGGCATATGATAGAGTTGATAGAGATGCTCTGTGGAAGGTATTAAGAATATATGGTGTGGGAGGCAAGTTGTTAGAAGCAGTGAAAAGTTTTTATCGAGGATGTAAGGCATGTGTACGTGTAGGAAGAGAGGAAAGTGATTGGTTCTCAGTGAATGTAGGTTTGCGGCAGGGGTGTGTGATGTCTCCATGGTTGTTTAATTTGTTTATGGATGGGGTTGTTAGGGAGGTGAATGCAAGAGTTTTGGAAAGAGGGGCAAGTATGAAGTCTGTTGGGGATGAGAGAGCTTGGGAAGTGAGTCAGTTGTTGTTCGCTGATGATACAGCGCTGGTGGCTGATTCATGTGAGAAACTGCAGAAGCTGGTGACTGAGTTTGGTAAAGTGTGTGAAAGAAGAAAGTTAAGAGTAAATGTGAATAAGAGCAAGGTTATTAGGTACAGTAGGGTTGAGGGTCAAGTCAATTGGGAGGTGAGTTTGAATGGAGAAAAACTGGAGGAAGTAAAGTGTTTTAGATATCTGGGAGTGGATCTGTCAGCGGATGGAACCATGGAAGCGGAAGTGGATCATAGGGTGGGGGAGGGGGCGAAAATTCAGTGGATTGAAGCAAGGCATGTGAAGCGTCTGGGGTAAACCATGGAAAACTGTGTAGGTATGTATATTTGCGTGTGTGGACGTATGTATATACATGTGTATGGGGGGGGCCATTTCTTTCGTCTGTTTCCTTGCGCTACCTCGCAAACGCGGGAGACAGCGACAAAGCAAAAAAAAAAAAAAAAATTCTCTCTCTCTCTCTCTCTCTCTCTCTCTCTCTCTCTCTCTCTATATATATATATATATATATATATATATATATATATATATATATATATTTCTCTCTCTCTCTCTCTCTCTCTCTCTCTCTCTCTCTCTCTCTCTCTCTCTCTCTCTCTCTCTCTCTCTCTCTCCCCAGAGAGGAATTTTTGTATTTTCCAAATTGAATTCGTTTATATTTTCAAAGATGAAAAATTTGTTTATTCAAAGTTGAAGTCGTTTAAATTTCAAAGATGAATTATTTTTTTGTGTATTCCAAATTGAATTCGTTTATCTTTAAAAGATAAAAAGTTGTTTATTCCAAGTGGCAAAGGACGTTAACCTAACAGAGGTTGTCGAGAGAGAGAGAGAGAGAGAGAGAGAGAGAGAGAGAGAGAGAGAGAGAGAGAGAGAGAGAGAGAGCTAGCTCGCTCCCTCACCCATAGCGTTATTTATCTAGAGGAAACAAAGGCTGTATTTCTTGGTTTATTACCCCGGGTCACAGTGATCCGCCAATGAACACAGATACAAGAGTTAATTTCAGCGATCTATCGGCATTTTTTTTTTTATTTTTTTTCTGAAGCGTTTTTTTTTTATGTGATCTTTGTGAAGGTGGATGTATAGATATGGCTTCTTCGGGTGTGGCTTCGACTAAATAGTCGGTGTTCGAGAACGGATGTAGCGAAGAAGAAGAAGAAGAAGAAGAAGAAGAAGAAGAAGAAGAAGAAGGATGTAGCGAAGAAGAAGAAGAAGAAGAAGGATGTAGCAAAGAAGAAGAAGAAGAAGAAGAAGAAGAAGGATGTAGCGAAGAAGAAGAAGAAGAAGAAGAAGAAGAAGGATGTAGCGAAGAAGAAGAAGAAGAAGAAGAAGAAGAAGGATGTAGCGAAGAAGAAGAAGAAGAAGAAGAAGGTGTGGAAGGTCATATTCTAACCCCTTAGCGTTCATATTTTTTTCCCTCCCCCTCTGGCTACCTCTCCACCCAGCGTTCCACTGTTGAGCAACCACTCCACCAGACCCGCTCAGGGTGAGGCCAGCGAGGTAGGCCCACCTCACACCAGATGAACCCGCGGTTTTGCAAATTAGATTTAAGGACGCGTATTAGATTAGGCTCCTGCTGTGAGGCCAACAACTGTTGGTTCCCACTTAATTACCCCTGATTAAAGGGTCGTTCGAACGGCCTTCATTGATTTCTCGAGTCCTTTTTATTCTCTACTGTTGGCGTCTGTTTGGAAGCAACGGGATGGTCTGTTTGCCGTTGGTCTGCCCGTTGTCCTGGACTGGAGTGTGGTGGGCATGTTGCTCGGTGTGGCTTATGAAAACTGTCGTGGTCGAAGTTCCCAAGCATTGAAATTAGTCCGTCAGAAACACTTGGATACACTGGTTCGTATCCTCTTGTGGTGGACGAATGGAGGAGGTATGGCCTCATCATGGCCTTCAGCAGCAGATGGCCATCTCGCCAAACACAAGTATAAGTAACTTTGCACTTATGTGAAAGTCTGGTGCATGTGTGTGTGTGTGTGTGGGTTGAAGAATCGAATCCTTTATGGATTCGAAGCTGTATATATGAACGTCTAGTGACTGTATGTGTGTGTTTAAGAGTGTAATCCTTTTGGGTTCGAAGCTGTATATATGAACGTCTCTTACCTGTATGTGTTTAAGAATCTAATCCTTTATGGGCTTGAAGCTGTATGTATGAACGTCTCGTACCTGTGTGTGGGTTTAAGAATCGAATCCTTTAAGGGTTCGAAGCTGTATATATGAACGTCTCTTACCTGTATGTGTTTAAGAATCTAATCCTTTATGGGCTTGAAGCTGTATATATGAACCTCTCGTACCTGTGTGTGGGTTTAAGAATCTGATCCTTTAAGGGTTCGAAGCTGTGTATATGAAAGTCTCGTACCTGTGTGTGGGTTTAAGAATCGAATCCTTTAAGGGTTCGAAGCTGTATATATGAACGTCTAGTGACTGTATGTGTGGGTTTAAGAATCGAATCCTTTAAGGTCATAGACCATCAGGTCTTGTGTTATCTGTCCTTCCCATGTACTGTCCTCCAGCAGATAACCTGGTCATAGACCATCAGGTCTTGTGTTATCTGTCCTTCCCATGTACTGTCCTCCAGCAGATAACCTGGTCATAGACCATCAGGTCTTGTGTTATCTGTCCTTCCCATGTTCTGTCCTCCAGCAGATAACCTGGTCATAGACCATCAGGTCTTGTGTTATCTGTCCTTCCCATGTACTGTCCTCCAGCAGATAACCTGGTCATAGACCATCAGGTCTTGTGTTATCTGTCCTTCCCATGTACTGTCCTCCAGCAGATAACCTGGTCATAGACCATCAGGTCTTGTGTTATCTGGCCCTCCCATGTACTGTCCTCCAGCAGATAACCTGGTCATAGACCATCAGGTCTTGTGTTATCTGTCCTTCCCATGTACCTGTCCTCCAGCAGATAACCTGGTCATAGACCATCAGGTCTTGTGTTATCTGTCCTTCCCATGTACCTGTCCTCTAGCAGATAACCTGGTCATAGACCATCAGGTCTATCTGGCTGACCCCACGCCCTTGTGTGGCCCGACTTTGACAGGACCATCTACTTACAAGAGTTGATATGGCCCGAAGTAGATAATCAGTTCTTGTGTTGGCCAGTTTGGGGAAGACCAAGTCGGGTTCGAACGGTGAAATGGGCAGCTGTTTTGACACCAGGAATGTAGAGCAAGAAGACTTCGAAAGAAGGAAAAAAAAGGGGAAAAAAAGGAAAAAAGGGGAAAAAAAGGAAAAAAATGGGAATAAAAAGAAGAAAAAATGGGGACTAAAAAGAAGAAAAAAGGGGAATAAAAAGAAGAAAAAAGGGGAATAAAAAGAAGAAAAAAGGGGAATAAAAAGAAGAAAAAAGGGGCATAAAAAGAAAAAAAGGGGGAAAAAAAGGAAAAAAAGATATTTCGGGGGGTAGGGAGGGGTTTGGGGGGGGTGTGGTCCACCACTGGCTCTCTGGGCCAGGGTCCGAGAGAGAGAGAGAGAGAGAGAGAGAAGAAGAGTTGCTAGATGGTGGTAGGAGCGTAACCATCTGGACTCCAGATGGTACATGGTGGGGGCTCCAGCTGCTGTTCTAAGAACCGTAATTAGGAAAAAAAAAAGAAAAGGAAAACGGGAGATGGTTACGTTTTTTTTTTTGAAGGAATGTTTGAGGTTATATCCCACATGTTTTTCTTTAGACCTTCGACCCTAAGTACATGTTCTCTAGTTCAACTGTACACATTGTAACAAAAGTACATGTTCTCTAGTTCAACTGTACACATTGTAACAAAAGTACATGTTCTCTAGTTCAACTGTACACATTGTAACAAAAGTACATGTTCTCTAGTTCAACTGTACACATTGTAACAAAAGTACATGTTCTCTAGTTCAACTGTACACATTGTAACAAAAGTACATGTTCTCTAGTTCAACTGTACACATTGTAACAAAAGTACATGTTCTCTAGTTCAACTGTACACATTGTAACAAAAGTACATGTTCTCTAGTTCAACTGTACACATTGTAACAAAAGTACATGTTCTCTAGTTCAACTGTACACATTGTAACAAAAGTACATGTTCTCTAGTTCAACTGTACACATTGTAACAAAAGTGCATGTTCTCTAGTTCAACTGTACACATTGTAACAAAAGTACATGTTCTCTAGTTCAACTGTACACATTGTAACAAAAGTACATGTTCTCTAGTTCAACTGTACACATTGTAACAAAAGATGGGGGAATCAGGGAGACAGAATAGGTTATGAAATCTATTAATACATTAGAAAAGAGGTTGTAGACATTTTAATACATTAGAAAAGAGGTTGTAGACATTTTAATACATTAGAAAAGAGGTTGTAGACATTTTAAGACATTAGGTAAGAGGTTGTAGACATTATAATACATTAGATACAAGGTTGTAGACATTATAATACATTAGATACAAGGTTGTAGACATTATAATACATTAGATACAAGGTTGTAGACATTTTAATACATTAGATAAATGGTTGTAGACATTTTAAGACATTAGATACAAGGTTGTAGACATTTTAAGACATTAGATAAGAGTTTGTAGACATTATAATACATTAGATACAAGGTTGTAGACATTTTAAGACATTAGATAAGAGTTTGTAGACATTATAATACATTAGATACAAGGTTGTAGACATTTTAAGACATTAGATAAGAGTTTGTAGACATTTTAAGACACTAGATACAAGGTTGGAGACATTTTAAGACATTAGATACAAGGTTGTAGACATTTTGATACATTAGATAAGAGTTTGTAGACATTTTAAGACATTAGATACAAGGTTGGAGACATTTTAAGACATTAGATAAGAGTTTGTAGACATTAGAAGACATTCTATAAATTGTTGTAGACAGTGACAGGGGAAAGACGGGTTAGAGCGATAGACAGGGAAATAGATACACTTCCGTAGATTTCTCGAAGGGTTGGTGCCTGTATATGAAGTCCCTTCCATCAGGTTGTGGGGCCAGGAGTTGTACTGTGGGGGGCCAGACCACAACACCCCACCCCAGCCCACCCCAGCCCACCACAGCCCACCACAGCCCGCCCTCCATCCACCACAACACCCCACCCCAGCCCACAACACCCCACCCCCAGCCCACCCCAGCCCCCACCCCAGCATACCCCACCCCAGCCCCCAACCCAGCCCCCACCCCAGCATACCTCCTTGATCCAAAGTTACCAGACCATCCCTCCTTCCCTCCTTCCCTCCTTCCCTCGTTCCCTCCCCTCCCTCTCCCCCCCCCCATACCTCCTCCAGCCAAAGTTACCCGGATAGTGTATCGTGTAACGATCTAAACACACACCCGACCCCTCCACTCATCCCTCCCTCCACTCATCCCTCCCTCCCTCCACCCATCCCTCCCTCCCTCCACCCATCCCTCCACCCCACAGACGCCCACCCCCAACCACACACCCTCCCTCCCTGGGACGAAGTTCACCTTTCCCCCCTTCCCCTCCCTCCCCCAGGACGAAGTTCACCTTACTCCCCTTCCCTCACCCCCTTCCCCTCTATCACCTTTCCATGTTCCAGCGCGGTCGATGTGTGGAAGGGGAAGGAGGGAAGGAGGCTTCTAGTGTTGTATGTAGAAGGGGAGGCTTCCAGTGTTGTATGTGGGAGGGAGGCTTCCAGTGTTGTATGTGGGAGGGGAAGGAGGCTTCCAGTGTTGTATGTGGGAAGGGAGGCTTCCAGTGTTGTATGTGGGAAGGGAGGCTTCCAGTGTTGTATGTGGGAGGGAGGCTTCCAGTGTTGTGTGTGGGAGGGGAGGGAGGCTTCTAGTGTTGTATGTGGGAGGGGAAGGAGGCTTCCAGTGTTGTATGTGGGAGGGGAAGGAGGCTTCCAGTGTTGTATGTGGGAGGGGAAGGAGGCTTCCAGTGTTGTATGTGGGAAGGGAGGCTTCCAGTGTTGTATGTGGGAGGGGAAGGAGGCTTCCAGTGTTGTATGTGGGAAGGGAGGCTTCCAGTGTTGTATGTGGGAAGGGAGGCTTCCAGTGTTGTATGTGGGAGGGAGGCTTCCAGTGTTGTGTGTGGGAAGGGAGGCTTCCAGTGTTGTATGTGGGAGGGAGGCTTCCAGTGTTGTATGTGGGAGGGGAAGGAGGCTTCCAGTGTTGTATGTGGGAGGGGAAGGAGGCTTCCAGTGTTGTATGTGGGAGGGAGGCTTCCAGTGTTGTGTGTGGGAAGGGAGGCTTCCAGTGTTGTATGTGGGAGGGGAAGGAGGCTTCCAGTGTTGTATGTGGGAAGGGAAGGAGGCTTCCAGTGTTGTATGTGGGAGGGGAAGGAGGCTTCCAGTGTTGTATGTGGGAGGGGAAGGAGGCTTCCAGTGTTGTGTGTGGGAGGGAGGCTTCCAGTGTTGTGTGTGGGAGGGGAAGGAGGCTTCCAGTGTTGTATGTGGGAGGGGAAGGAGGCTTCCAGTGTTGTATGTGGGAGGGGAAGGAGGCTTCCAGTGTTGTATGTGGGAAGGGAGGCTTCCAGTGTTGTATGTGGGAAGGGAGGCTTCCAGTGTTGTATGTGGGAGGGAGGCTTCCAGTGTTGTGTGTGGGAAGGGAGGCTTCCAGTGTTGTATGTGGGAGGGAGGCTTCCAGTGTTGTGTGTGGGAAGGGAGGCTTCCAGTGTTGTATGTGGGAGGGAGGCTTCCAGTGTTGTATGTGGGAGGGAGGCTTCCAGTGTTGTGTGTGGGAGGGGAAGGAGGCTTCCAGTGTTGTATGTGGGAGGGGAAGGAGGCTTCCAGTGTTGTATGTGGGAGGGGAAGGAGGCTTCCAGTGTTGTATGTGGGAGGGGAAGGAGGCTTCCAGTGTTGTATGTGGGAGGGGAAGGAGGCTTCCAGTGTTGTGTGTGGGAGGGAGGCTTCCAGTGTTGTGTGTGGGAGGGAGGCTTCCAGTGTTGTATGTGGGAGGGGAAGGAGGCTTCCAGTGTTGTATGTGGGAGGGGAAGGAGGCTTCCAGTGTTGTATGTGGGAGGGGAAGGAGGCTTCCAGTGTTGTATGTGGGAGGGGAAGGAGGCTTCCAGTGTTGTGTGTGGGAGGGAGGCTTCCAGTGTTGTGTGTGGGAGGGGAAGGAGGCTTCCAGTGTTGTGTGTGGGAGGGGAAGGAGGCTTCCAGTGTTGTATGTGGGAAGGGAGGCTTCCAGTGTTGTGTGTGGGAGGGGAAGGAGGCTTCCAGTGTTGTATGTGGGAAGGGAGGCTTCCAGTGTTGTGTGTGGGAGGGGAAGGAGGCTTCCAGTGTTGTATGTGGGAAGGGAGGCTTCCAGTGTTGTGTGTGGGAGGGGAAGGAGGCTTCCAGTGTTGTATGTGGGAAGGGAGGCTTCCAGTGTTGTGTGTGGGAGGGGAAGGAGGCTTCCAGTGTTGTATGTGGGAAGGGAGGCTTCCAGTGTTGTATGTGGGAGGGGAAGGAGGCTTCCAGTGTTGTATGTGGGAAGGGAGGCTTCCAGTGTTGTATGTGGGAGGGGAAGGAGGCTTCCAGTGTTGTATGTGGGAAGGGAGGCTTCCAGTGTTGTGTGTGGGAGGGGAAGGAGGCTTCCAGTGTTGTATGTGGGAAGGGAGGCTTCCAGTGTTGTATGTGGGAGGGGAAGGAGGCTTCCAGTGTTGTATGTGGGAAGGGAGGCTTCCAGTGTTGTATGTGGGAGGGGAAGGAGGCTTCCAGTGTTGTATGTGGGAAGGGAGGCTTCCAGTGTTGTGTGTGGGAGGGGAAGGAGGCTTCCAGTGTTGTATGTGGGAAGGGAGGCTTCCAGTGTTGTATGTGGGAGGGGAAGGAGGCTTCCAGTGTTGTATGTGGGAAGGGAGGCTTCCAGTGTTGTGTGTGGGAGGGGAAGGAGGCTTCCAGTGTTGTGTGTGGGAGGGAGGCTTCCAGTGTTGTGTGTGGGAGGGGAAGGAGGCTTCCAGTGTTGTATGTGGGAAGGGAGGCTTCCAGTGTTGTGTGTGGGAGGGGAAGGAGGCTTCCAGTGTTGTATGTGGGAAGGGAGGCTTCCAGTGTTGTATGTGGGAGGGGAAGGAGGCTTCCAGTGTTGTATGTGGGAGGGAGGCTTCCAGTGTTGTATGTGGGAGGGGAAGGAGGCTTCCAGTGTTGTATGTGGGAAGGGAGGCTTCCAGTGTTGTGTGTGGGAGGGGAAGGAGGCTTCCAGTGTTGTATGTGGGAAGGGAGGCTTCCAGTGTTGTGTGTGGGAGGGGAAGGAGGCTTCCAGTGTTGTGTGTGGGAAGGGAGGCTTCCAGTGTTGTGTGTGGGAGGGGAAGGAGGCTTCCAGTGTTGTATGTGGGAAGGGAGGCTTCCAGTGTTGTGTGTGGAGGGGAAGGAGGCTTCCAGTGTTGTGTGTGGGAAGGGAGGCTTCCAGTGTTGTGTGTGGAGGGGAAGGAGGCTTCCAGTGTTGTATGTGGGAAGGGAGGCTTCCAGTGTTGTATGTGGGAGGGGAAGGAGGCTTCCAGTGTTGTATGTGGGAGGGAGGCTTCCAGTGCATATGATTAACTTTACTGTGCATATGATTAACTATACTGTGCATATGATTAGATGTATTAACTTTACTGTGGCATATGGATTAACTACGTGCATATGATTAACTTTACTGTGCATATGATTAACTATACTGTGCATATGATTAACTATACTGTGCATATGATTAACTATACTGTGCATATGATTAACTATACTGTGCATATGATTAACTATACTGTGCATATGATTAACTTTACTGTGCATATGATTAACTATACTGTGCATATGATTAACTATACTGTGCATATGATTAACTATACCGTGCATATGATTAACTATACTGTGCATATGATTAACTATACTGTGCATATGATTAACTATACTGTGCATATGATTAACTATACTGTGCATATGATTAACTATACTGTGCATATGATTAACTATACTGTGCATATGATTAACTATACTGTGCATATGATTAACTATACTGTGCATATGATTAACTATACTGTGCATATGATTAACTATACTGTGCATATGATTAACTATACTGTGCATATGATTAACTATACTGTGCATATGATTAACTATACTGTGCATATGATTAACTATACTGTGCATATGATTAACTATACTGTGCATATGATTAACTATACTGTGCATATGATTAACTATACTGTGCATATGATTAACTATACTGTGCATATGATTAACTATACTGTGCATATGATTAACTATACTGTGCATATGATTAACTATACTGTGCATATGATTAACTATACTGTGCATATGATTAACTATACTGTGCATATGATTAACTA
>NC_092267.1:6963720-6971220 GCF_036320965.1 Panulirus ornatus | reverse complement strand
GTGTGTGTGTGTGTGTGTGTGTGTGTGTGTGAACTGGAAGGATACTGGAAAGGACTTTGGAGGGGAAAGGGAAGGCGTGGGAAATGCAATGTGCCAGATAGAGTTCGGGTAAGAGAGTTAGATAGTCAGAAACACCCTCCCCCCAAAACTCGAACGAAGGTGTCAGTCGCTGGTCCCCCATGCATTATGCCACAGGGGGCCCTCCTCCCTGCTCCTCACACACCAGTAGGTCTCGAACCCACAAGAATACAAGACAGAGTCGAATTTTTGAACTCACACATTCAAACCCAAGACAATCGCATGTTTACCAAATGGCGTCCTAGTTTCGTCTCCTCGTTTTATATCAACTGACTGTTATATTTCTCTCTTGTGTCTCCCCTGATGATGTGATTATGACACGAAAGTGCACTTGGGAACTTTTCGTGTTTCATTTTCCCCCGTGGACTCATAGGAATAATATATATATATATATATATATATATATATATATATATATATATATATATATATATATATATAGTCTTCTGTTTTATTTCTAGCGCCGAAGGTTTTCCAGAAAGCCATAATGTCCAATGTTACGATGTCCCGAGGCATTTTCCTCCAGGGTCGCACGACCCTTGTGCGCCTCAGTCATGCGATGAGTGACCAGGCTCTCTCATGTGGCGACGACATTCATGGAACGACTGCACGATGTCCAGGGGAAACTTGGTTGCCAGGTGATTTCCAGGGGAACTTGGTTGCCAAGTGATTTCCATGGGAAAATTGGTTGCCAGGTGATTTCTTGGTTGCCAGGTGATTTCCAGGGGAAACTTGGTTGCCAGGTGATTTTCAGGGGGAACTTGGTTGCCAAGTGATTTCCAGAGAAAACTTGGTTGCCAGGTGATGTCCAGGGGAAACTTGGTTGCCCAGGTGATTTGCAGGGAAACTTGGTTGCCCAGGTGGTTTCCAGGGGGAACTTGGTTGCCCAGGTGATTTCCAAGGGGAACTTGGTTGCCCTGGATCTTGGTTGCCAGTTGATTTTCAGGGAAACTTGGTTTGCCCCCCCCCCCAGACCATTGCCCCCCTACTCCCCCTCGACCATGGGAAATATTATTGATTGCTGGATACACACCTCCCCCTCCCCCCCCCAGGAACCATACGACGCCTGGAACACGACCATACGACGCCTGGAACACGACCATACGACGCCTGGAACACGACCATACGACGCCTGGAACACGACCATACGACGCCTGGAACACGACCATACGACGCCTGGAACACGACCATACGACGCCTGGAGCACGACCATACGACGCCTGAAACACGACCATACGACGCCTGGAACACGACCATACGACGCCTGGAACACGACCATACGACGCCTGGAACACGACCATACGACGCCTGGAACACGACGATACGACACCTGGAACACGACGATACGACGCCTGGAACACGACGATACGACGCCTGGAACACGACCATACGACGCCTGGAACACGACCATACGACGCCTGGAACACGACCATACGACACCTGGAACACGACCATACGACACCTGGAACACGACCATACGACGCCTGGAACACGACCATACGACGCCTGGAACACGACCATACGACGCCTGGAACACGACGATACGACACCTGGAACACGACGATACGACGCCTGGAACACGACCATACGACGCCTGGAACACGACCATACGACGCCTGGAACACGACCATACGACGCCTAGAACACGACCATACGACGCCTGGAACACGACCATACGACGCCTGGAACACGACCATACGACGCCTGGAACACGACCATACGACGCCTGGAACACGACCATACGTCGCCTGGAACACGACCATACGACGCCTGGAACACGACCATACGACGCCTGGAACACGACCATACGACGCCTGGAACACGACCATACGACGCCTGGAACACGACCATACGTCGCCTGGAACACGACCATACGACGCCTGGAACACGACCATACGACGCCTGGAACACGACCATACGACGCCTGGAACACGACCATACGACGCCTGGAACACGACCATACGACGCCTGGAACACGACCATACGACGCCTGGAACGCGACCATACGACGCCTGGAACACGACCATACGTCGCCTGGAACACGACCATACGACGCCTGGAACACGACCATACGACGCCTGGAACACGACCATACGACGCCTGGAACACGACCATACGACGCCTGGAACACGACCATACGACGCCTGGAACACGACCATACGACGCCTGGAACACGACCATACGACGCCTGGAACACGACCATACGACGCCTAGAACACGACCATACGACGCCTGGAACACGACCATACGACGACTGGAACACGACCATACGACGCCTGGAACACGACCATACGACGCCTGGAACACGACCATACGACGCCTGGAACACGACCATACGACGCCTAGAACACGACCATACGACGCCTGGAACACGACCATACGACGACTGGAACACGACCATACGACGCCTGGAACACGACCATACGACGCCTTGCTTCGCCCTTGCTTCACACACACACACACACACACACACACACACACACACACACATAATATACATTAACTCAGTTATCTATTTATCAATTTAGTCCGAGGATCGACTAAATGGTTGTTGACGTGTTGACGTGTGTGGCACAGAAACACATGTTGCATTGGTTGTCGTAACGTTCACACACGTGTTACTGGGCATGTTTACAGTGTGTGGTACTGCCTTTGTTCGGAGGGGGTTTTGTAGGGAAGTAGGATTAACTCTTGGAGGAGTGAGGAGGAGGAGGAGGAGGAGGAAGGAGGCTGTGTAGTTTGTAGGGAAGTAGGATTAACCCTTGGAGGAGGATTGAGGAGGAGGAAGGAGGCTGTGTAGTTTGTAGGGAAGTAGGATTAACCCTTGGAGGAGGAGTGAGGAGGAGGAGGAGGAGGGAGGCTGTGTAGTTTGTAGGGAAGTAGGATTAACCCTTGGAGGAGGAGTGAGGAGGAAGGAGGCTGTATAGTTTGTAGGGAAGTAGGATTAACCCTTGGAGGAGGATTGAGGAGGAGGAAGGAGGCTGTGTAGTTTGTAGGGAAGTAGGATCAACCCTTGGAGGAGGAGTGAGGAGGAAGGAGGCTGTGTAGTTTGTAGGGAAGTAGGATTAACGCTTGGAGGAGGAGGGAGGCTGTGTAGTTTGTAGGGAAGTAGGATCAACCCTTGGAGGAGGAGTGAGGAGGAAGGAGGCTGGAAGACTGTGGGCTTCACGCTGCATTAGTCCGGCTCATGTCTCCCAGGCACACAGCTCCCTGGATTACAGCCCCGGGCTATCATTAATCGTCATTGATCATGTTAATGTGGCGAATGTCTCATGATTATTCATGGAATTAACACGAGGATTAATCACACGAGTCTCTACTTCTTCCATTCCTGAGAGAGTACACTTGTATTCTTATATTTTTATTTATCTATTTCGTTATTATTATTTTTTTTTTTAAGGATTAAGATGAGGTTGATATAATGTCTGCCGAGTTCAGGGAGATTAAGAAAATGTCTTTTGAAAGAGGTGAGTAATGTGAGGAGAACAAATGAGGTGGTAATAGATCAAGGCGAGGTGAAGAGATGGAGTGTTTTGAAGGACTGTTGAATGTGTTTCGTGGATTGGGTGGAAGATGCAGGGTGCTTGGAACGTGGAGGTTTGCGGAGGGAGAAGAAATCTTGGCGGATAGTTAGGTGAAAAGAGGAACGCAAGGGTGAAAGTCGTGGCAATTGGTTTGGTGGAAAAGAGAAGAGAGAAGAGTGAAAGCCTTGGATAAGGAGAAGTATGGCAAGGCGACTGGAGTGGATGGGATTGCAGTGCGATTTCTCAAGACAGGGAGGCGAGGGTTACTGACTGGTTGGCCAAGATATTCAGTCTGTGTGTGTGTGTGTGTGTGTGTGTGTGTGTGTGTGTGTGTGTGTGTGTGTGTGTGTGTCTGGCTCAGGGTGTGGTGCAAGGCAAGGGTAACAAGAACAGATGTTTAGGTCGTGAAGGTACAAGTTTGTTGATCATATATGGCCTTAAGATGTCTTTGGAATAGTGAGGGTTAATAGAGTGGTGTCATGCACAGACTTGAGGAGGTGAAAAATGTGACTCTAGGGATAAACTGATGTGTTTCTCAGGTGTTTACTTCGAGGCATCTGTGTGAAAAATACTTCAAAATGAAGTGGCAGGAATTTCCTGTGGTATTTTTTTTTTGGATCTGGGAGGAAAGCGTTTGACGTAGGGTTCATCGAGATGCGCTGTGGAAGGTGATGCGAATATATGCGCGCGCGCGGAGGTGTAGATGGAAAGCTGCTTGGAAGCAGTGAGGCGACTTTCCAATAAGAGAGTAACCACACGAGAGTGTGTGTATGTGTGTGTGTGTGTGTGTGTGTAGGAAGAGAACGAAATGGGTCCAGGTGAGGTGTGTGTGTGTGTGATGGTCACCTCGGCTGTCCAAAAGGTGAATTGGCCAAGGTGTTGAGGGAGGTAAGATGCGAAGGGGGGGGGGGTGTTACGGGGCTAGGGTTAGGGGGGTGGGGTGGTAGAATACGAGCCAGCTGCTGTTTGCAGATGACGCCGCGGGAAAAATGGAGTGAGAAAATGGAATTGGAGGACCAGGAGAGACACACGTTTTCTCTTTGGCTTTTTCCCTTGTGTGGCATGAGGGGGGGAGGTTGTCCTATTGCCATACTCTCCACCATGATCACCCACACCACCCCCCCCCTCACCTCCACCATAATCACCAACACCACACCAGTCGTTCGTTCTCCACCATTCCCTCTCCACCATAATCACCAACACCACACCAGTCGTTCGTTCTCCACCATTCCCTCTCCACCATAATCACCAACACCACACCAGTCGTTCGTCCTCCACCATTCCCCTCCAACGTAGTCCCCAACACCACACCAGTCGTTCGTTCTCCACCATTCCCTCTCCACCATAATCACCAACACCACACCAGTCGTTCGTTCTCCACCATTCCCTCTCCACCATAATCACCAACACCACACCAGTCGTTCGTCCTCCACCATTCCCCTCCACCATAATCACCAACACCACACCAGTCGTTCGTTCTCCACCATCCCTCTCCACCGTAATCACCAACACCACCCCTGTCGTTCGTTCTCCACCATCCCCTCTCCACCATAGTCACCAACACCACACCAGTCGTTCGTTCTCCACTATTCCCTCTCCACCATAGTCACCAACACCACACCAGTCGTTCGTTCTCCACTATTCCCTCTCCACCATAATCACCAACACCACACCAGTCGTTCGTCCTCCACCATTCCCCTCCAACGTAGTCCCCAACACCACACCAGTCGTTCGTTCTCCACCACTCCTCTCCACCATACTCCCCAACACCACGCCTGCTACAGGTGTCTCCATCACCCACCCACCCACCAGGAAGTGTAGCATACTCTTGCTCCCAAAGGGGAAAAAGCCTACGTCGTCCCCCGCTATGTGTGAGGATGGTGCAAAAATCCACTATTTTTTCATTGCTCTTTCAACCTAAATTCCTCCCCCTCCCCTCTGCCTCTCCCCCTCCTCCCTTGTGTTTCAGTATGACATGAAGGCATTAATTCAAAATGGTTTTATATATATATATATATATATATATATATATATATATATATATATATATATATATATATATATATATATATATATATATATATATATATTCCTATGAGTCCACGGGGAAAATGAAAGACGATAAGTTCCCAAGTGCACTTTCGTGTCATAATCACATCATCAGGAGAGACACAAGAGATGGATATAAGTCAGTTGATATACATCGAAGAGGCGAAGCTAGGACGCCATTTGGTAAACACACACACACACACACACACACACACACACACACACACACACACACACACACACACACACACACATACATATATATATATATATATATATATATATATATATATATATATATATATATATATATATATTTATATATATAAATTAATAATGTTATAGATGGTTCTTGATGGTGCGGGGTCTTCGTGTATATATGGCGTGGCATCATATTAATACCACGCCTCCTTGCCCAATACACTGTCTCCTCCCCTAATACCACGCCTCCTTGCCCAAGACACTGTCTCCTCCCCTAATACCACGCCTCCTTGCCCAATACACTGTCTCCTCCCCTAATACCACGCCTCCTTGCCCAATACACTGTCTCCTCCCCTAATACCACGCCTCCTTGCCCAATACACTGTCTCCTACCCTAATACACCCGCGGCTCCTTCCTTGCTCGCTCTCCCTTGCTCGCTCTCCCTTGCTCGCTCTCCCTTGCTCGCTCTCCCTTGCTCTCACAAGTGCTCGTCTACGCCTGCATAAAGAGATGATTTCACGTATGGAAATTGCCCATATATAGAAGCTAAAGATAGACGCTGTTGAAGGCAGGGCCAATACCAGAGGAGGGGGTCGTCTCTCTCTCTCTCTCTCTCTCTCTCTCTCTCTCTCTCTCTCTCTCTCTCTCTCTCTCTCTCTCTCTCCTGTAGGAGGGAGGTGGAGGGGAGGGCGGCGCCCTCAACCTCCCTCCTACAGGAGAGACATTACAGGTCCTGGCTCACTAGACTGTTACGGGAAGGGGTTGGATGGGGGGGGGGGGGGGGGTCCGTGGTCGTCTGCAGGCCCCCCCCCCCTTTTTTTTCCCTCTCCGTATTTATATATTTTTTAAAAAGATTTTTTGTTTCTTCCTGGGGTCTGTGTGTGTGTGTGTGTGTGTGTGTGTGTGTGTGTGTGTGTGTGTGTGTGTGTGTGTCTGTCCGTCCGTGTGTGTGTGTGTGTGTCTGTCTGTCCGTCCGTATGTGTGTGTGTGTGTGTGTGTGTGTGTGTGTGTGTGTGTGTGTGTGTGTGTGTGAAGCGGGACGTCTTGGGTAATTGGTCAAAGGGGAAACTTGGCCACCATCCTCACACACACACACACACACACACACACACACACACACACACACACAGTATTCAACTCAGATATTAACTTCCTTTCGCTGATTACCTGAAGGGGTTGGATCAGTGCTCAACACACACACACACACACACACACACACACACACACACACACACACACACACACACACCTTGTGTTCGTACGTACACGTGTGTGTGTGTGTGTGTGTGTGTGTGTGTGTGTGTGTAATCGTGTAAGTACAGTGACTCCCCCCCTCCCCTTATGTACACATGAGCAAAAATAATGATATTGGTTTTACCATTTGATTAACAAATTAATTAATGTAATTGATATATCCAGCCATGTAAACCCTCATTAGTGTATATATATATATATATATATATATATATATATATATATATATATATATATATATATATATATATATGTATAAAGGAAATTGGATGGCGTAAAGGAATGTGTGTTTTCAAAACATAGAAATCAACTTGGTGTTGCAATTACCTGGGGTCTTTTGAGTTGCTGTCTCTCGCTGTGTATATAAATGACACAGACATACTGAGTGTTGAA